>NC_074713.1:0-300000 GCF_947242115.1 Biomphalaria glabrata | reverse complement strand
AAGACAAAAGTACAGTTCCTATGTTTAGTAGCAAAAATAAGGTCTACAGTGTTAGAGGCGGACGAACGCGTTAGCGTGATGTAGCACGGCACCCTATGTATAGGCTCAGGGCCCCGCACAGGACTGTCGCACACCCCGCGCTCTGCTAAGGCCGCCTCTGCCTTTCACACAAGTCCTTGCCCAGGCCTTTCACACAACTCCTTGCCTAAGCCTTTCACACAACTCCTTGCCCAGGCCTTTCACACAACTCCTTGCTTAGACCTGTCTCACAATTCCTTGCCTAGACCTTTCACACAACTCCTTGCCTAGACCTTTCACACAACTCCTTGCCTAGGCCTTTCACACAACTCCTTGCCTAGGCCTTTCACACAACTCCTTGCCTAGGCCTTTCACACAACTCCTTGCCTAGGCCTTTCACACAACTCCTTGCCCAGGCCTTTCACACAACTCCGTGCCCAGGCCTTTCACACAACTCCTTGCCTAGACCTGTCACACAATTCCTTGCCTAGACCTTTCACACAACTCCTTGCCTAGACCTTTCACACAACTCTTTACCTAGACCTTTCACACAATTCCTTGCTTAGACCTTTCACACAACTCCTTGCTTAGACCTTTCACACAACTCCTTGCCTAGACCTTTCACACAACTCTTTGCCTAGACCTTTCACACAACTCCTTGCTTAGACCTTTCACACAACTCCTTGTCTAGACCTTTCACACAACTCTTTGCCTAGACCTTTCACACAATTCCTTGCCTAGACCTTTCACACAACTCCTTGCTTAGACCTTTCACACAATTCCTTGCTTAGACCTGTCTCACAATTCCTTGCCTAGACCTTTCACACAACTCCTTGCCTAGACCTTTCACACAACTCCTTGCCTAGACCTTTCACACAACTCCTTGCCTACACCTTTCACACAATTCCTTGCCTAGACCTTTCACACAACTCCTTGCCTAGACCTTTCACACAATTCCTTACCTAGATCTGACACACAATTCCTTGCCTAGACCTTTCACACAATTCCTTGCCTAGACCTGTCACACAATTCCTTGCCTAGACCTGTCACACAATTCCTTGCCTAGATCTTTCACACAACTCCTTGCCTAGACCTTTCACACAACTCCTTGCCTACACCTTTCACACAATTCCTTGCTTAGACCTGTCACACAATTCCTTGCCTAGACCTGTCACACAATTTTTTGCCTAGACCTTTCACACAACTCCTTGCCTAGGCCTTTCACACAAGTAATTGGTTAGGGCTTTCTAACAACTGCTTCTAGGGCTTTCACACAACTCACTGCCAAGACCTTTATAACAACTTCTCTTAGGACTTCAACACAATTATTGGGGCTTGTACACAACCAACTGCCAAGAGCATTCACACATTTACATCTTGGGCTTTCACACAACGACCTGCTTAGGGCTTTAGCACAAGTGCCTACTCTAACCCTGTTAAATCGGTGGTCTTGAAGAAACCCCTGTCACTAACTTAAAACAAAATGGCACGTTCAATGCTAACCGAGTAAAAGTAGATGATGTTCTGGCCTAGGACCGCTCAGCAGGCTTATCAGCCAAGTGTTGCGCCTCCAGTCATTACGTCATCTGATACATGCGCCTCCGTATTTATTTGGCAAACATTTCTTCAATAACAAGAAGTCATTGAATTTTGATGTTAAGATCAATCAGATGTAAAGGGGAGGCGATCCGTCACTTACTGCCTCCTGTCACGGCAATTATAGGCAGTTCCTTCCCCTGCTATTCATACACCGCCTTCAAAACCAGGCCTACAAGGATGTCTAAGAGAGGAAGTTAGTTAAATATTATGGGCCAACTAAATGCGTCACTTCCTGTTCAGTCAATTTACTTGTTGTGTCGGCCATGTTGCCAGAATAAATAGCTTTACAAAGATTTATTTTTTTTATGTTAACGGAGACCTCATCGACCAAAGCATAACTCATGGGACGTATCGTCCAATGTGCGACTCTAGTTTTGTTAACAGTAACAAGAATGTAATAACAAAAATCACCAGTGTATTAGGCCCAGATGGGGCCAAGTCAGTGAGTTTGTGCGCCCTAACTATGCCCTAAACCAGGGGTTCTCAACCTGTGGGTCACGACCCCCTAGGGGTTCGATTGATGATTTGCCAGGGGTCGCCATAGACCATCGAAAAAATAGATTTTTTTGTGTCCATTTTTCTATTGCAGTGTGTGTGTGTGTGTGTGGAGGGGGGGCGTGGCAGAGTGGGGGATTGTAAAACGTTGTCGCCGAACATAAAAGGTTGAGAACCGCTGCTAAACCCTTCCCTTAACGAAAACAAAGTGTGCTAAGTTTTTTGCATAGGTGTTCCTAGCAATGTGCGGGTCGGGGTGGGCACGAGGCATCAAATTACCATAGTTATGCCACTGCCATCTTGGATGGAAATTGATATTGATAAGCTGTACAGAAGCCATTCAAGTCCTCTGCCACACTTATACACTGTGCTTTGTAGGAATAGTATGTTTCAAGGGCAATGTATGTATTATTGACCCTACTTACCCATGTGTTATGAAGTGTGTGTGTGTGTGTTTCTATGGTAACGGCGGGAAATGGTTAGTGATTGGTTGTGAATGATGCAACATAGGTGGCATTGTCGTCATTTGGTCTTAGTTAGGGAGAGACGACTCCAGAACGTGAGACTGAAAGGCTGTGCTATTGTAGTGAGTTAAGATTTTGTTAATAGATGTTATGACTAAAGTCTACTGTATTGATTTAATTTACCACAAGTTGATTTTGTCTGCATTATAAATACATTTCTCTTTAGTGCTTTCACAAAGGGAAGTTATTCATGTTATTTTTTTTATTAATTAAGATATATAACGCCTACAAAGGTTTAGTTGTCTACCAGCAGTTTGGTGCTACAAGTCAACGACCGGTAGCAACACCATGCCATCATGCCACGTTTGCGGCCGGCATTTTAAAAGCGAGGATTGGACTTAGTCATCAGTGGCGTAGCTAGTAATTTGACATCATTTGGAGGCTCTGGTGGGGCTTCACCTCTATGAGGGCCCCTGCATTTTTGCATAATATTTAATGTAAAAAGCACTCATTTGGAGACCCCCCTCAAGTTGGGGCCGGGAGGATTTTCAAATTCTCCCCCCTCCCTCCCCTTACCCTAGCTACACCTCTGATAGTCATCTTTGGGTTCGTAGGAAATGAGAAATGTGTTCATCTTCAACCACGAAGGAGGAGCTATATAAGTTTCATAGGCGTAGTATGTTTCATAGGCGTAGTATGTTTCATAGGCGTAGTATGTTTCATAGGCGTAGTATGTTTCATAGGCGTAGTATGTTTCATAGGCGTAGTATGTTTCATAGGCGTAGTATGTTTCATAGGCGTAGTATGTTTAAAGGAATACTATGTTTTAAGCACCAACAGCTTTAGCTTTAGACAACGTAAATGATTTGTTGACTAAACAATAAGGCTAGCCGAAGATTAAACGAAGAGTACAGTATTTCTCCTGACTATGGAGACCCAGCTGCAACCGACCTACATATTTATCCAGCGTATACGTAACAGTTGTCAGCCGCTGGTCGATTTAGGTTCCTTTTTTTTTTTTTAATTTGGTCTCAAATGTGTATCCGGCGGCCTTTATCGGAAATCTCCAGCTGTCTCGTTCGGAAGCCTCCTGCTGCCAGGTTCTCTCTTCTATGTCAGTTAAAGCAAAAGGGGGGGGGGGACTCGATCCGATGACCACGTTTAACTTCCCTAAAAAAGATTGCTTTAGGCATACGGTCGTTCCACACCCGTGCCCTGCACAGCGTAGCTGTCGAAATATCAGGCCCTCTATACGAGCCATACCGACATTCGCAAGAACATCGCTATTCGTTTGCAAAAAGAACGGCATGAGACATACAGAGGTTCGATTTTTTATTAGTTGTTAAAGTTCTTAGGAAAAATATATTTACGCTTTGCAGAATGTTAATAATATTTTTTTCTTATAATATTTTTTTCTTATAATATTTTTTTCTTATAATATTTTTTTTTTGTTACATTGCCTGATATTGTACATACTATACGAATGTCTATTTTCTTAGCGAATATGTAGTGGTCCAAATAGATAATGAACTAACAATAACATTTATAAGGTAGGACAAATTTGTACAAATACGCCTTCTTCCCTAGTGCTATTAGAGCATGGAATGGGTTGTCTGAGCTAGCCAGGAAAACCAGTGACTTGAAAGAGTTTAAGTCATTGGTTAACATACATGACTAGATGCAAGACGCGTAGGACGTAATCATCTTCTTGTTGAAGTAACGTCTCTATTATATAAGATAACAACAACACTAAGACAAGAAAAAACTCTACAGTTACAGTCATAGTGGGAAGCGTGATCGAGAGGCCAAGTGCGATTGAACTTGGCTTGGCTTGGCTACCTAGAAGGGGGCTCGAGGTTCGACACCCAACACACGTTTACTGGCCAACGGTGAACGAGCAGGGTGCCATGTGGTTAGCACAATGACCAGCCGCCTTTACTTTCCCCAACTAAAGTCAGGTACCCATTAGAGTTGGGTGGACTCAGGGGCGCTCTAAAAATCCCGAAATTAAAAAATCCCAGACTTTACTGAGGTTCAAACCCAGGACCCCAGGTTCAGAAGCCAAGCGCTGAACCACTCAGCCACATATACCGTATTTCTTTTAACCATTATCAAACTAATTTTTTTCATTGCCACTGTCTTTTTTTTCACGATGCGTGTTTAGATAGGAACAACTTGATCCAAGACTGGGAAGTGGGGAGAAATAATGTGTACAAACATTTCACCAGACAGACGGACAGAGTGACTTCACATAAGCTCTGTAAAAACAAAGAAATACAGATCCATGCTTTAGATACCAAATTATATATTATTCTGTCACGGTCACTGTGTTTCTAACTAAAAAAATATAAACAATTTTCTTCTCATTAATATCTTTTGTTATTTTATTCCATATACATGTATATGAGACAAGTTTCTTCAACCGAATTAAAGAGAATAGATCTGAATTCAGGATCGTAGCTAGGGATTTTCCATAGTTTTGGTGGCCCGGGGGGGGGGGCTTGACCTCTTTGACCGCCCCTGCATTTTGCGTAATATATTCTTTTAAATGTAAAAAAACACTCATTTGGGGGCCCTCCTCAAGTGGGGGCCCGGGGGGGGGGCTTGACCTCTTTGACCGCCCCTGCATTTTGCGTAATATATTCTTTTAAATGTAAAAAAACACTCATTTGGGGGCCCTCCTCAAGTGGGGGCCCGGGGGGGGGGCTTGACCTCTTTGACCGCCCCTGCATTTTGCGTAATATATTCTTTTAAATGTAAAAAAACACTCATTTGGGGGCCCTCCTCAAGTGGGGGCCCGGGAGGGGGGGGGGCTTGACCTCTTTGACCGCCCCTGCATTTTGCGTAATATATTCTTTTAAATGTAAAAAAACACTCATTTGTGGGCCCTCCTCAAGTGGGGGCCCGGGGGGGGGCTTGACCTCTTTGACCGCCCCTGCATTTTGCATAATATATTCTTTTAAATGTAAAAAAACACTCATTTGGGGGCCCTCCTCAAGTGGGGGCCCGAGGGGGGGGCTTGACCTCTTTGACCGCCCCTGCATTTTGCGTAATATATTCTTTTAAATGTAAAAAAACACTCATTTGGGGGCCCTCCTCAAGTGGGGGCCCGGGGGGGGGGGGGCTTGACCTCTTTGACCGCCCCTGCATTTTGCGTAATATATTCTTTTAAATGTAAAAAAACACTCATTTGGGGGCCCTCCTCAAGTGGGGGCCCAAGGGGGGCTTGACCTCTTTGACCGCCCCTGCATTTTGCGTAATATATTCTTTTAAATGTAAAAAAACACTCATTTGGGGGACCTCCTCAAGTGGGGGCCCGGGGGGGGGGCTTGACCTCTTTGACCGCCCCTGCATTTTGCGTAATATATTCTTTTAAATGTAAAAAAACACTCATTTGGGGGCCCTCCTCAAGTGGGGGCCCGGGGGGATTTTCAAATTATCCCCCCCCTCCTCCCCCACCCTAGCTACACCCTAGCTGCCTGGTCGTGCGGTTTGCGCGCTGGACTGTCGTTCAGATTTATCGATGGTCCCGGGCTCAAACCCTGCCCGCTCCCATTCCCCGTCGTCCTGCGGGAGGTTTGGACTAGGAAGTAATTATCTTCAACTCTGAAGGAACATCCGAAACATGTAAAACATTTTTTAAACACTGTCTTAATTCTAGATTTTGTCTATAAGTACTAAATTAAAAATCAACAATTTAAATAGACTCCAAAGATACATGTATTTATTGATACTTCAGTCTAGACGCGTATGCGAGAGATTTGTGCCTGTAGATTAATGATTCCCAAAGTGGTCTATATAGACCCCCAGAAGTCTATGAAGACTTCCAAGGGGGTCTACAATACAAAATAGTGCGAGAGCTACCCCTCTAGACATATAGCAGAGCCGTCACTTGTTTACACTTCAGTTTGCAGTGCTTGTTTTAGGTCTGCATGCACACGCATATTTCTTGAGACTCTTATTCTTCTGAAGTGTTTGCTACCGATATGTAGAGGTCATTTATTTATTGGGCCTATCTCAAAGTCAGTGTGCGACCTGAGACACTCAAAAGTGGTCTCTGTCGAGATTCATTTTATTGGGTCAATTTCAAAGTTAGTGTTTGACCCGAGACACTCCAAGGTGGCTCTGTCGAGATTTACAGCGATCCGTATTTGATAAGATTTTACATAGAAATATATATTGTCTGATCTTATCTTATCTTATATAATACAGACGTTACTTCAAAAAAGAAAGCATGTGGCATGTTGCAGCCGAGTCAGGATTATTCTAAAACGAGTCATGTTCTTGATCGAGGTGTTATAATGATGCAGAAAACTGCTCTAAAGAAAATAAATATAAACACACAAAATTTTAACACAATTTGTCATTTCTGACTTCTATTTGATAATAATAATAATTATAGCTTTTTTATAGCGTCACTTTCATTCTTATAGCATGCTCAGAGCGCCATAGTCAAATCTTATTTGTGGACAAGTGGGGGATGGGGTATCTGGGAGAAGGTTTTCCGTGCTGCCTTTAGGCGCTCAGTATAGACTTAATTAACTATATACTTTTCTTCTGTGAGGTGTCTAGGGGGGGGAGACACGACGACAGCACCAAACTAATTGGTATAGTGTGTGTGTGTCGTGTATGTGGTGTGTGTGTGTCGTGTATATGGTGTGTGTGTGTCGTGTATGTGGTGTGTTTGTCTGTATTATTTTATTTGTAATTGACTACGATGGTGTTGCATATACCGGCTATAAAAGAGAGGTATGACTGATGAAGAGAAAGTAAGAGAGAAATAGAGAGACAAAAAGAGAGAGAGAAAGAGAGAGAGAGAAAAAGAGAAAGAGAAAGAGAGAAATAGAGAGACAAAAAGAGAGAGAGAAAAAAAGAGAGAGAAAGAGAGGGATAAAGAGAAAGAGAGAGAAATAGAGAGACAAAAAAGAGAGAGAAAGAAAGAGAGAGAAAAAAAGAGAGAGAAAGAGAGGGATAAAGAGAAAGAGAGAGAAATAGAGAGACAAAAAAGAGAGAGAAAGAAAGAGAGAGAAAAAAAGAGAGAGAAAGAGAGAAATAGAGAGACAAAAAGAGAGAGAAAAAGAAAGAAAGAGAGGGATAAAGAGAAAGAAAGAGAGAAAGAAAGAGAGAAAGAAAGAGACAATTACTATTATGCTGGATAGCGAACAAAGGCAGTAGATTTAAGGGAGTTTTATTTTGAAAATCCTTCAACACCTTGAGATTTAATGTGTCGCTGCTATCTTGACACACTGATATTAAAAACCTAACAGGTACAATTCGTGCATAGTTGAAAAGCAGGCACTTGATTGGAATCCGCAAGGAAAGAGGAAAGTGGTCAAGACCCAAGAAAACCTGGAAGAGGTCAGTCATAAGTGAAGCTGAGGGTAATAATAATAATAATTTTATTTATAAAGCGCTGTTAACAAACAAAATGTAGGCTCAAGGCGCTGTAATAACATTACAAACAAAAACACGAGAGCTAAAATGACAGTTAATCTAAAAAAGTTTTAAACAGATAGGTCTTAATGTTCTACTTAAAAGTGGTGTAGCATGTTGTCTGTCTGAGATCAATGGGGAGTGAGTTCCAAAGCTTTGGTCCGTGAACTGAAAAAGCACGCAGACCGTAGCTTTTGAGGGAGAAACGTGGCACTACTAAAAGCGTTGAGTCCATTGAGCGCAGGGCTCTCTGGGGGACATATGGAGTAATCAGTTCGCTAAGGTACAAGGGCATCTCATTGTTATATATACACTGATGACAAAGTGTGGCGACCTTGTAATCGATTCTCGCTTTCACGGGAAGCCAATGGAGCGTGCGCAAGAGCGTAGTAGCAGAATCTTGTCTAGTTTTTTTAAGGACTATTCGAGCGGCGTTGTTCTGTATACGTTGCAGTTTGGCTATTTTGTCATCAGGTATACCTGCTAGCACGGCGTTGCAGTAGTCAAGGCGGGAGAGTATGAATGCCACAGCTAGCGTTTTTGTTGACTCCGTTGTTAAATATGGTCGGATTTGGCCTAATCTGCGCAGCTGCAGATAAAGACCTTTGCAGAGCTGATTTATGTGTGGGTCGAAAGATAGTGTTGAGTCGAAGAAAACTCCAAGATTCCGCACTACATGGACAAAAGGAACATGGCAGTTAGTGATAAAGAGAGAATCTGTGCTTTCAACTTTTGAGACATTGTTCCTAGTGCCAATCTTAATTATTTCTGTCTTGTCTTCGTTCATCTTGAGTTTATTTTCAACCATCCAATCGCTCACCCTTGCAACGGTACTACTGATTTTCTCTGCCAGATGCGACACCTCTGAGGGTACTGATGAATCGTATAACTGTGAGTCATCGGCAAAGAAATGGTATAAGATGCCGGTTGGCCGTATGACACCGCTGAGTGGATATGTGTACATAGTGAACAGTACTGGGCCTAGAACTGATCCTTGGGGTACTCCGTACTTCAAAAGTAAGCTTGTTGATTCCGTCCCGCTAACAACGACACTTTGGGTGCGTTCCGTCAGGTAGGATCCAAGCCACTTTAGGACGACTCCTGCTAAACCAAAAGTTGCAGAGAATCTGGCCATCATAATTTCATGGTCTAGCGTATCAAAGGCTGCAGACAAGTCCAGCATGGAAAGAATTGATATGTGGCCTTTGTCGGAATTGTGAAGTAAGTCGTTTAGTACCCTGACCACTGCTGTCTCTGTGCCACGGCACTTCCTATATGCAGATTGAAATTCTTCCAAGAGACAGTACTGTTCAAGATGAGAAAGAATTTGCGCTAACACGATGCGCTCCAGAAGCTTTGACAGGAAGGGAAGATTTGATACCGGGCGATAGTTTTTTAGACATTCCGGGTCAAGACTGGATTTCTTTAATAAGGGCCTGACAAGTGCATGCTTAAATTGCTGTGGTACAATGCCTGAAGTCAGTGAAGAGTTCACAATGTTGGTAATTGTAGGTACAAGCTCATCTAAACATTCAAGGAGCAAGGAGGTTGGAATGGGATCAAGGTCACATGACTTATTTGGCATCTTTAAAATAGTACTTTTGACATAATCTTCAGATACACACTGAAACTCGCAAAAAGGAGTATTTTGAAAAATTGGAGAGTGGTCAAGCTGTGATGAGAGGGATGGCATGTCATTTCTAATATGCTCAATCTTCCCAATGAAGAATATATTGAAGGAATCAGGAAGTTCAGATACTGGGATAGATGACGGCAAACGTTCGTTATTTGCTCCCCCTAACATTTCAGCGGTGATCCTGAATAGCTCCTTTGAAGAATCAGAATTTTCGATTTTTTGTCGAATATGACTAGCTTTTGCGTCTCTAATCATACGGTTAACCTTGTTTTTTTCTCGTATGTATATTTGTCGATGTATCGTCAGACCTGTCTTTTGAAATCTGGAATCACATGGGAGCAGGTGAAGAAAGCTGCTCAGAACCGAGTTCGGTGGAGAGGTGTGTTTGCGGTCCTACGCTCCCCTGGGAGTGCACAGGATTAACTAAGACTAAGACTGCTTTATTGATCCTTACGGAAATTTGTTGTGATTACAAGGACTCGTTTCTCATATAAAGACAACACAACAGAAACATACACATAAATACAACAGACAACATAAAGAGTTCATTCAGCGACTACACACAGGTATCTTGGTGCATTTCATGTTCCCTGATCAATGAGTGGCGGTGATAGAGTCTGACCGAGTGAGGTACGAACGAGTTTTTGTACCGCTCCGTTCTTGTTTTGATTGACAGCAGTCGCCCACTTCGCGACGACCTGGCGTAGTTCTGATGGAGCGGGTGGCCGTTGTCTTCCAAGACGAAGAGCTCTACATTGCTGGCTTTTTTGGTGTATCCGTTCGCACTGAATAAATTGTTGACAAGATATCTTATCTTATCTTATAAGATACCTATAATGATACAGACGTTACTTCAAAAAAAAAAGAAGAAATTTTTTTTAAAAGGTGTATGATATTTTTTGTGCAAATGTTCAGAACTTTCGAATGAAATTGTCTCAGTCCTTCCATTAGTTGCACAAACTCATTTCAATAGGAAGGAAACATTTAGACTTTCACCACCTTCACTATCCCTCAGCCTGCTGGACCACTCGGGCACCACACATGATCTGTCGACTGTCTTACACCATTCCTGTCTTTTGCCTTGACTAGGGTCTCTTTCCTTCTTTAATGTTGTCTTCCAGTCGCTTTCAATGCCTGCCTCGTTTTTTTTTTCCCTGGTAGTTACCTGCTTGAAGGTCTTTGTGAGTTTTGAGGACCTCGTGATATGACCATATAGATTAAGGTTGCGTTTTCTGACAGCGACCAGCAGGTCATCTTGGGGGGCTCAATCGAAATAACAGTTGGGCCCCCATGATGACCTATGACTTTAAGTTTTTTCAAAAACAAACGGGCAACACAGAAGGTATTGTAAAATTTAAAGATTATTTCTTTCTAGTAGTTGGCAGCAAGTTCAATTTAGCGTCTTTGCTATTCATCAATTTATCGTGGAGCTCTCCAATGTATTTGTAATAAAAATGAAGTATATTTTTTAAGTTTTCCTTTTCTTTTTAATTTGTAAGTGTTACTTAATAGTAGGTTCATGGTAGGTTGTCCTGAACAACCCACTAGTTACAATTCGCTAGTTCCAACCAATAGGAACCTGGAGTTTATATCTCAATATATCCATTCTCTCTCGTCTGGTGGTCAGTTGCCAGGACTGCAGCCTGGAGCCAGCTTGACATGGGGATAAGCAAGTGAAGTTGGTACTGGGATCAGCTTCTAGACAATGTCCCGAGACTTTATGAATTAATTGCCTGTTGGTCTGAAAACCAAAAATGTAAATCTGAAATTAGATTAAAATGAAATGGAAAAAAAATTTCGAACAAGACGTAGTTTGTAGTATTATAGGGATTGGGTATACTTCCGCTTGAGTTATCTAACCCAGGGGTTCTCAACCTGTGGATCGCGCCGCCTTTGGGGGTCGATTGACGATTTAAAAGGGGTCGCCTAAGACCAGTGAAAAAATGAATTGTTTTTGTCCATTCTTCAATCGTTGTGTGAGTGTGCGGGGGGGGGGGTCGCGGTAGAGTGAGTGATGTAAAAGGGGGTCGCCGAGCCTAAAAGGTTGAGAACCGCTGAATCTAACCTGATTGTATATCCAGAGCAATGGTGCGATGTCCTTTACTGATTTAATAAGTCTCAAAATGACTCTTGGTTTGACGTTTGGGTCTTGCGACGTGACAACTGGCATGAGGCCAACACTTTCTCTGAACAGCAAACCTTCCTTTGTGATGTCCCACAACTGAGGGGCAAATGAAATATATAGCATGAATGTAAACTACTGTCGTATACTTAAGGGAAGCAACCTATGTAAAAAAACACAAAAAGAAGGAATGTTAAGCTCCCTTTTCAGACCTTTGCGATCTATAGGGCAGACGATATTAAAGCCATCTCCCGCACTCTTTTATTCGTTGTTTGGTCAATCACATTGAGTTCATAGACTGAGAAGTGACCACATTGAGTCAGGATGGACATAATGTCAGCGTATTGACACTGATGGCAGGGCCGGCCCTAGCGATTGCGGGGCCCTATGCGAAACGGATTACGCGGGGCCTAGTTTGGGTATGGATAAGTATAATGTTAAAATTAGGATTTTGTAATTAAGAAAACATTCGTCTTTACAATGCCGTTTTTTTATCGCGCTTAAAATTGGCATCCCTAAATGACGCTTTTTTTTTTAATTATTAGCAGATTTTTATGAGTTTTCAGGAGATTTCCATGACTTTTTGGTATATTTTACAATTACAGGAGATTTCCAGGAGCCTCTGAAAAACCAGGAAGCCGCGGAAAACCTGCTATTATATATACGTTTTAATGTTTTAATTTAGTAAGTTACACCTAGACTTAGCGCGGGGCCTATGAAAGTGCGGGGCCCACTGAGAGAAACGAGTTTGTTTACTTGGTAGTAAATTTTAATTAGGGGGCAGGAATTCAGGCCATGGCTCTACTGGGTAACCGTCACACTGACCAGGCGTCTGTCTAGCTGTGTGGGTATGTCTCCAGAGGTATAGATGAACAACTCCCACCCACATTTATTCGTCTAGTCCATAATATTAAGTTCATAGATTGACAGGTGACCATATTAAGCCAGGACGGTCGTAGTGTCAGCTTTATTTTATAAAACATTTATGCGGACCCCTTGACGTTGTCCAAGGACCACAAATCAATTTTAATTGGCCACGGACCACCATCAGACTTACTGGCCTAAACAGTCCAGTCTCGGTCCAGTGCTATTGAATATTGCGTTGTCAAGGCAACGTTTTATCTAGGCTTAGACAATCTTATTAAAAGAGCAACGAAAACCAGACGCACAACACAACCACACACAACACTACCACACACAACACTACCACACACAACACTACCACACACAACACTACCACACACAACACTAACACACACAACACTACCACACACAACTCTATCACACACAACACTACCACACACAACACTATCACAACACTATCACACACAACACTACCACACACAACACTACCACACACAACACTACATTACACAACACTAACACACACAATACTACATTACACACAACACTACATTACACAACACTACCACACACAACACTATCACACACAGCACTATCACACACAACACTACCACACACAACACTACCACACTCACCACTATCACACACAACACTGCCACGCACAACACTACATTACACAACACTACCACACACAACACTATAACACACAGCACTATCACACACAACACTATCACACACAGCACTATCACACACAACACTCAAACACAATACTATCACACACAATACTATCACACACAATACTATCACACACAACACTAGAACACAACCACAACCACACACAACACTACCACACACCATACTATCACACACAACCACACACAACACTACCACACACAAAACTATCACACACAACACTACCACACACAACACTATCAAACACAACACTACCACACACAACACTACCACACACAACACTACCACACACAACACTACCACACACAAAACTACCACACACAACACAACCACACACAACACTACCACACATAATACTATCACACACAACACAACCACCCACAACACTACCACACACAACACTACCATATTTAAACGAACTTTTTGAACAAAAATGTCTCAACAAAGTATGAAAAAATCTTGGAAGGCAACAAACAGCCACCCACTCCATTATAACTACATCAAGTCGTCGCGAAGTGGGCGACTTTTGCAAATCAAGACTAGAACCGAACGTTACAAAAACTCGTTCGTTCCTTACTCGGTCAGACTATATCACCTCCACTGGTTGACTAGGCAACACGAAAAGGACCAAGACTTCTGTGTGTAGTCACTCAGTGAACTCTTTATGTTTGAGTCTGCTCTATTAATGTGAATCTTTTGTTGTTTTTATTTGGGAAATGAGCCCTTGTCATCACAGCAAATATTCCATATGATCAATAAAGCAGTCTTAGTCTTAGTTCTAGACTCCGCTGTCTCAAACGTCATTGTAGGGGCAGAGTTAAAACATATGTATTATACATAAATAGATCTACATTTATATTTTCAACTTTCCTCTCTTGATACTCTTATTATTTTAATATTCTTATTATTATACAAGAGATATGTTATTCTAACCTGATTTTTTTGTCGCTCATCACAAGCACTCAGAATTGATTTACTAAATCGTTCAATGCAAAGTTTCAAGTAGACGTTTTTAATCTGAGGACATTTTCACGGAAAAGATAATCAACATACATCCATTAGACATCTTTTTAGCAATAAACTCAGGGCTTAGCCATATACTATAAGAAGGTATTACATATTAAACAAAATTAGACTAATAAAAGAAATGAATTAGCTAAAAAAATATTATTATTAATTTTGGCTTGTAATAATAATTTATAATTTATAATAATCTTTATAACCATGCATATGATAGATACTTTAAAATTATAGATGTATTGATATGTGTGAGCGATGTATTATAATGTATTAATAAATGTAAAAAGATGTATTACAGATTAATTAAACTGTAGTTGGGATGCATGATTCTAAAACTATTGCAAATTTATTACAATTTTAGAGATGTATTATAACTGTCAATGCATTAGAGATGTATTACTATTTTACTATTATTATAGCTTATATATAGCGCTACTTTCATGCTTATAGCATGCTCAGAGCGCTTTGGTCCAATCTCATTTGTGGACCGGTGGGGGGGGGGGGGGATGGGGTATCTAGGAGTTGGTTTTCCGTGCTGCCTTTAGGCGCTCAGTAAACGCAACTCTGCCCGAGTCGGGTAGCCGAGACAAGCCAAGTTCAAGCGCACTTAGCCTCTCGACCACGCTTCTCACGCTTAAATGTATCAGAGATGTATTATAATGCATTATAGATGTATGAAAGATGTATTTGTCTGGTCATGTGGTATGCGCTCCGGACTGTCGTTCAGTGGTTCGAAGGTCCCGGATTCAAACCCTGCCCTCTGCCACCCCATCTTTTTGTGCGAGGTTTTGGCTAGGATGTAATTACCTTCAGAATCTGAAAGAACATTTGACACATATCAAATATCAAACGAAACAAAACAGTACACGACTCACCAAACCGGAATACAGCTCATTCCAGGCAGGGACTGTCTTCTTCAACTCGGGTAAAAATGTTTGTAAAATGTTTGTTAAATGTTTTCCATGTTTCGGATGTTCCTTCAAAGCTGAAGATAATTTACTTCCTAGTCCAAACCTCCCGCAAGACGACGGGGGATGGGAGCGGGCAGGATTTGAACCATCGATAAATCCGAACGACAGTCCAGCGCGCAAACCGCACGACCAGGCAGCCATGTATTACAGATTAATTAAAATGTAGCTGGGATGTAGTTCACGGACTCACCAAACCGGAATACAGCTCATCCCAGGCAGGGACTGTCTTCTTCAACTCGGGGTAGACCTTGTTAACATACCAGTCAAAGCTGCGACAATTTAGGGACTTCCTCAGCTGGAGTCTGTCACTAACATCACCATACGGTGTCTAAAACATACGGATATTAAGAGATATTAGTTATTAGATAAATAACTTCGAAGATAGTGATATTATTTTAGAAATGGTGGGAAGCGTGGTCGAGAGGCCAAGTGCTTGAACTTGGCTTGGCTTGGCTACCTAGAAGGGGGCTCGAGGTTCGACACCCGACTCGGGCAGAGTTGTGTTTACTGAGAGCCTAAAGGCAGCACGGAAAACCAACTCCTAGATATCCCCCCCTCCCCCCCCCCCCCCGGTCCACAAAAGAGATTGGACCAAAAGTGCTCTGAGCATGCTATAAGCATGAAAGTAGCGCTATATAAAAGCTATAATATAATAATAATAATAATATGGGCTTTCTAGCAAGTGTTTGACAATGATTGGATAAGATTAGATAAGATCAATTTGGAAATTCAATTTGACTACAATTCGTATGCTCTACCTCAGGTTTTGCAGCTACATTTTAATGTTTTATGGAAAAAAAAAAAAAGAAGAAAATTAATTGTAATAATGAGTTTCACAAATTGTACACTGAACTGTTTAAGTCTAGGTTCACCACTGCACAAAAGGCAGTGTCTTTGATTACGAACATTAAGGGTGAGTGCAATATTTCACGACTATGCGAACCCCTTTGTGACCTACATATTTTTGCCCCTCTCACACCTCATACAGACAAAGCCATTGTCCGCCCGGGGTCTACTTAAATTTTTCTTTTTGTCGTCTGCGCCTGAATTCGGAAAGGATCTAAAACATGTCCCGCGACCTTCTAGAGAACTCTACAAATGTCTCTTTCAGAGGCCATCAGCTGCCTATGCTTTCTTCTATGCTAGTGGAGGCAAGAGGCGCCTGATTTTTATCTTTATAGTGTTTCCGGGGGCGCTCGAAAAAAATATTGTCTTTTGCACACCGTCATCCCGCATACGCGATAGGTGTCCAATGCATGGCAGCTGTAGTGGTGTGTGGTGCTTCTTTACTGTCCACACTAGCAGAACATGATGTTCCCATAACTTCATCAGTAATATTAAGTAAAAAAGTAAAGTACCCCTTTTAGACCTTGCGATCTATAGGACAAATGATGAAAAGGTCATCTGTTTTCTAAGACCGACGGTTAACGAGAGGGTATCATGTAGCTAACATAAAAAAAGGCTTTACTTTCCCTAACTCATGTCAGGTACTCATTGGAGTTGGGTGGACTCCAAGGACTAAGTATCCCAGTCTTCACCGAGATTTGAACCCGCGACCTGTTGGTTCGGAAGTCAAGCGCTTCACACTAGCGACACATGAACAATATTTTTTATACAAGTTTTACATAAATTATAAAAATTATAATTATGGCTTTTATATAGCACTACTTTCATGCTTATAGCATGCTCAGAGCGCTTTGGTCCAATCTTGGTTTGTGGACCAGTTGGGGGGGGGGGAGGAGGGGGTATCTACGAGAAGGTTTTCCGTACTGCCTTCAGGCGCTCAGTAAACACAACTCTGCCCGAGTCGGGTGTCAAACCTCGAGCCCCCTTCAAAGGTAGCCAAGCCAAGTTCAAGCGCACTTAGCCTCTTGACCACGCTTCCCATATTTTATGTGACAGCCACAATCGAAGCGTTTGAGACCTCAAAAAAAAAAAATAAACACATCTATAATTTAATCTACCTGAGCTATACATTCCGATAAAACCAGGACCTTATTTAGACTTGATAGCGCCCTAAACTTAGCTTATAGATGACAGACGTTAGCAGCTAATTGAGATTTGGAGCTTCTTTTACTCAAAATAGGGCAATATCTAATTTGCTCTTTCTTTAGAATGATTAAAAATATCACTAAAATTATTTTATCGCCCCCCCCCTCCCCTAGGAAGTGGGGCCCCAGGCTATAACTTACGTTGCCTATAGGTAAATCCAGCACTGGATAAAAGCAACGAGCAGCCCAATGGCCTATAACAAAATGTTCTTAATGACCTAAATTGTAATAGTGATTTTTTTTACATTAACACAAATATCTCGACGAAATCTAATAAATTTGTGTTATAACTGCTTACACCGTTATAACAGCATGCAATGTTATAACAAAACACACTGATATAACAACATACACCGCTATAACAGCTTACAATGTTATAACAACATACACTGTTATAGCAACATACACCGTTATAGCAACATACACTGTTATAACAACACACACTGTTATAACAACATACACCGTTATAACAACATACACTGTTATAGCAACATACACTGTTATTACAATACACACTGTTATAACAACACACACTGTTATAGCAACACACACTGTTATAACAACACACACTGTTATAACAACACATACTGTTATAACAACACACACTGTTATAACAACACACACTGTTATAACAACACACACTGTTATAACAACACATACTGTTATAGCAACACACACTGTTATAACAACACACACTGTTATAACAACACATACTGTTATAACAACACACACTGTTATAACAACACACACTGTTATAGCAACACACACTGTTATAACAACACATACTGTTATAGCAACACACACTGTTATAACAACACACACTGTTATAACAACACACACTGTTATAACAACACATACTGTTATAACAACACACACTGTTATAACAACACACACTGTTATAACAACACACACTGTTATAACAACACATACTGTTATAACAACACACACTGTTATAACAACACATACTGTTATAACAACACACACTGTTATAACAACATACACTGTTATAGCAACACACACTGTTATAACAACACACACTGTTATTACAACACATACTGTTATAACAACACATACTGTTATAACAACATACACTGTTATAGCAACATACACTGTTATAACAGCAAACACTGTTATCTTATCTTATATAATACAGACGTTACTTCAAAAAAGAAGATGATTACATCCTACGCGTCATGCAATTTAGTCATGCTTATTAACCAATGATCTAAATGCTGCTAAGTCACTGGTTTTCCTGGCTAGCTCAGACAATTACAACTGAATGTCCTGGAATTCCAAATAGACCTATATATAAAAAAAAAATATTAAAAAAAAAATCCTAGAAATCTCTTGAAATTAAAAAAATCTATATCGGAAACAGAATGTTGACTTCGTTACACGCAAGGCTGATAAAGTAAAGTAAAGTGATTTTGTACTTAGTAAAGAATGAATAAATGCAAAGACGATTTTTTTTTCTAATACAAAGCTTTAATTTTCATTTATTATCCTTATCCCTACCCCGACTGGGCCCCGCGCAATCCGTTTCGCATAGGGTCCCGCAATTGTTAGGGCCGGCCCTGTCTCAGCAACCCATCCCATGCTCTAATAGCATTAGTGAAGAAGGAGCATTTGTTATAGCAACATACACTGTTATAGCAACGTACACCGTTATAACAACATACAATGCTATAACAACATATACTGTTATAACAACATACACTGTAATAGCAACATACAATGTAATAACAACATACAATGTTATAACAACATATACTGTTATAGCAACATACACTGTTATAGCAACATACATACATAACAACATACAATATTATAACAACATAAAATGTTATAACAACACACACTGTTATAACAACATACACTGTTATGTCTGTTATAGCAACATAGGCCTACACTATTATAACAGCATACAATGCTGTAGCAACATGACAATATTTATTGGCATAACAACATACATTGTAATAACAACATTCAATGTTATAGCAACATCCAATTCGAAAACAACTTACAATGTTATAAGATATTTTCTCATAGTAGTAATGTTTGTACTCGTCCATCCAGACTTCTGCCACACGGAAAAAGTTTGACCCTATCTGTGAGAAGGACTGGACGTTTGGATTGGTTGGTCTAAACACGTGACCGACGCGAGAACACGTGGTCTGTATCACTTTTCCACCACACATCCAGCTCTGAAATAGAACAAAAAAAAAACGCATAATATAAACATTACTTTTTTAAAACCAAAACTTATATAAGGAAAGAACAGCACAATTACTGCCATAGCTCTCAATACTGCAAGATTTATATACCAAAACACAGTTATTTAATTAAGACTTATAAATTAACTAATTTGTTTGTTTTTTGTTATTGATTCATGCATAGTCTTCGACAATAAGTTTCAACTTGATCTGAGAATGGGAAGTGGGAGAAATAAAGGGTATACAGTTTGTGACAGACAGACAGACAGAACTGATATAAGCTTTGTAAAAAAAGTGAGGATGCTTTTTCTAGAGCTACTAAAGAATGGCTGTTGGTTTGGGGGGTGGGTTACGAAAAAAAAGTGGGAACAGACTTTTCAAATGTATTACCTTAAAGGATAATTCTAGATTTTCTCCACCCCACAAGACGAGACCAGGGTCAAAGCGCCCTAATTTTTCAAACCAGTCACGTGATACGGCGAACAATCCACCAGGCATTGTAGGTGACCTAAAAATAAAAGATCGCTGTTGTCATCAAGGAACGATAATTGAGTAGCTTCCATTAAACACAGGGTAGATAATTTAAGCGAGACCAGTCGTTACTGCAGACCTGTGAGATGGTAAAAAAAATGGTGGGTCAGGACTAATAGCTGATAGCTACGTCACAGGGCTGACATTTGGTCTCATACAGTCAAAATATAAAATCTGAATATTGAAAGTATACAGGTTGTTTTGATTGTATACAGTTTAACTAAAAATGTGTCAAAGGGAAACTCCGATAGTTTTTCAAAATTGAATTATGAATACATGCAAATTTTACTTATAAAGTTGTAATATAAAAAATGATACCATTTTTATTTAAATGCTTAGAAACATTTATATTTAATTAAATCTGTCAGTAAATTCTTGACATTACACAAACAAAAAAAAGGGGGTGGGGGGGGAGGATTGGACATTTTGATTTTAAGTCACTTCCCCTACACTATGCCTACTGAAAGCGAATCTAGATCTAACCAATCGTTTTTGTTTCATTCTTACAGCGGCTATTAGGCTTAGTGACGGCCTAGTCCAGAGCTATTGATAGTCACTTGTACTATTTTTTGATAACCAACTCGTGGACAAAAAAAAAAGTAACATTTTCATCCACACCCCACCCTGTCCCAAAAAGTAAATACATTTTATGTCCGACTGATTCTGACCTGTAGTTACTATTATATTTTCTTTGATTCACTTAAGAAAGATTACTTCACCAGGTTTCAGTGGAGCGCCTTGTTTCAGCATTACTTACTTAGACTTAGGTCCTCCCGCGCTGTTCGGCGCATTGGGGCGCAAGCTGTCTCCACAAAGATCTGTCACTGGCATTGTCTGAAGCCTCCTCCCACCAGGTGTCCACTGTTCTGAGGTCCTCCATGAAAGTGTGGCGCCAGGTCATACGAGGACGTCTCTGTTTGCGCTTCTATCGTAGTGGCCTTCATGCCATCGCAACTCTTGGTATGCGTAGTTTATTTTGTCGGAGAACATGTCACGCGAACTTCATGCGACGCTCTGTCACAACCTCCCTAAGTGTCAGCATACCTAAACGTAATTCTACTTCCGACACCGTATCTACCTTCTAAAACGAGTTATTTCTCTTACTCTGCCTCCATTGTCTGAAGAGTCATATTCAGTTTCCTCTCGGGCATCCATTGAAAGAGTAACGAGGACAAACTAAATCCACCCACTACAACTGTATCCTTATGCCACTGTAGTTTAAATGTGAAATAAGAAATACTGTCCACTAGAGGATATGTGATGACTTGGTGATCTCTAGACACAGGAGTTATCAATGGTTCCAGCCAACCTGTAAAAAGAGCAAGAACTTATTCAGTATTGAAGATTTTCAAACATGGCGGGAAAACTATAAATGGCAAGATTCGTGGTGTATCCGGTATATAAAGAAAGTGGAGCTAAGATATACATTTTTTTTTGGTTTTAATTTAGGTCTCTATAATATTGTTATGACTTTGCCATGCGCACCGCCATCCAAGATAGTGCAGAAAGAAGGTGCGCACTATCTGTGACCAAACAAGTCGGATGTTGACATTAGGAGACTAACGATTTCCGCCCAAGGAGAGAGCCAATATGGAGACGCTGTGCCCAAGGCAGATGCCCCTTTGTGTTTGTCATGTCTCTATGTAAATAAACGTCTATGTCCTCGTTGAGTTGCCTCACTTAAGTTATTACAATATTTTGTGTGCACTTTTTTATCAGTGCAGAATCAAATTTTCTAAGCTGAAACATAAAATAATTTCAATATGGAAGAAACATGAAACCACAGATATTTGTTTGGTATATCTAGGATTGTTATGTACATAACATAAAAGGCAAAAAAAAGGGAGGAATGGAGAAAGACGGTCGACAAATCTTGCCTGGTGCCCCAACGGTCCAACAGACTATGGGATAGATAAAGGTAAAAAAATGTCTTTTAAAGTTGTAAGGGAATTCCCCAAAAATTGAATCTTGGAAATCGCTCTTCTGTCTCAGAAAAGTAATGATATTTAGTTTTCAAAGTTTAGAAATGAAACCATCCCATTTTGCGGATTTTAACACTTTCTCTCCTAATAGACGATGCCAACGTTGATTTGACTCCCATTAAACTAAATTGGTTTTTGGATTCATAAACTTTAATTTGTGTTGTGTAAAAAGAGCAGGCATCACCAAATATAACATTGTCTGATAACCAACAAAAATGGTTGAAGTTTAATCATAACAGGATTGGGAAATACAAATGAACAAATCGAATAATACTATCGGATCGAGAAAAATAATTACGGAGAGAAAGAGTTAATTAGAGGAGGCGATGATCACAGAACTATATATTTACTCAAATGTAAGCTATGAAGCTTATTTCCTCTTAGATTCAACATAATTTATATCGTATCTGATCTTATCTTATATAATTATGTTATGTAGGTAGGGTTTTAAAAACAACAAACAACTTTACTTCATATAACTACTTTACAAAAAAAAAAACGCTATTTCATGACATCTTATCTTATCTAATATAGACGTTAGTTGAAAAGAAGACTACCCGTCATGCATATATGTATATGTATATATATATATATTTGTTAAAAACCTGGTGGTGGCACAGATGGGGATAATGGTATGTGTGTAGTCGGCCGACGCAAATCGCCCAAGGCCAGCGCTAGACGAGCGGTCAACCGTGACGAGCTACGACTGTCAGCCGAGACGAGATCGGCCTCGTGAGTAGAGCTCAGGAGCGTCACTAGGGATGTAGTCATTTGACCACCCAGAATGGTCGAGCGATGTTCCGTCCGGTTCTAGAAGGCCAGCAGGGACCCTATATAAAGAGTTGAGGTGTCGCAGTCAAGGGTTCAGAGCCCGGTTCACTACAGTCTGATCGACTACAGCACAGTTCAGCGGTGTGGTTCTGTACGGAGCATTACGACGGTTCAGTGCGGAGTACTATTAAGTACAGCTGAGACGAACGGCGTCTTGATCTTGGTCTGTGATCGAGCCCGACACAACGAGCCCAGTGTGTGAAGTCAGTCCTGATCTGTTGAACCCAGTGCAAGCCCGGAACGAGACGTGGAGGCCAGTGCAAGAGTTGATACGGCGGTACGGTTGATACGGAGAGATATTTGTACAGCCTGTGTTACGTGTTGCCAATAGTACAGTTTTGGCTCAGATTTATTCAACTATTTACGTTACTTCGGAGCCCTGAGTTGTCAAGTTCTTTAAGTTGGTGGCGTGTGGTGCAATTTGCAGAGAGCCTGGATAGTGAGATAATGAGATTCGTTACAACATATATATGTGTGTGTGTAGTGTTAAAAGATATATATGCAAATGTTGTTAATATATTATAAACTTTGCAAAAATCGCTAGTAACCTCTTGAAATTGAAAATTGATATGTAAATTTAAAAATGCATGTGTATTTTTTTCGCCGTCTGCGTCTGTCCCAAAAATTATTAGCTTATTTGTATAACTATATTCATTGGTCGTCCGTTTATGTATAAATATATTTGATCGATTCATTTGTTTAAGTCAACAGTTCCATTCATTACAAAGGGACTTTCAGTTTTTGTGATTCATTTTTTTCTCCAAATTTAGGACATAAACATTTGTTGATTGTTGCAACTAGGGTGCGTGACTGCGGAAGTGACCCGCTTGCTTGTTTCGTTACCTTGGTGACATTCTATATGCGAATCAAGGAAGACAACTATGTCCGAAGTCACAAAATCAACAGCCAGATTTCTAGCTTGAATTAAACCCAGACGTTGAGTGGCACGGAGTAATCGGACTTTGTCCAGGCTTTGAAGATAGGCCTCTAATGGCTCTTTTAAGTAGTCTGAAAAAAATGATTAATAAAAATAAAAATTAGCGCTCAGTAACCTTAATTTGTCTTATATTTATAAACATTCATTATAGAAGTTATAATTTTGTGGAAGTATTATAACACTAACCTAAAATCGAAATGTTTTTTTTTTTGTTTTCACTCAAACTTTTAGGCGGCTCTCTGGGGGTCTTCTTCTCTTCTTCTTCTTCTTCTTCTTCTTCTTCTTCTTCTAGCCAGCTTTATTGCTGCTGAGCTGTGAGCTCTTTTGCAGACTGTGCCAAGGAAAAAAAGTGTGCTGTTTTCTTCAGTTGTTCAGCACTGCCGTACAGGGTGTTGGTTATGTTGGGCTGTAGTGGAAGAAGGGTCTGCCTAAGGTGGATTAGGGAGGGGCATTCAGAGAGGATATGGTTTACGGTTTCAAAGGGGTGGGCGCAATGTCTGCAAAGGGGTAGTTGTGTGGAGTTTATTTTGTTCAGGTGGTAATTTAATAGTGGTGTGTGTCCTGTTCTTAGTTGGAAGATTGTAGATTGTTCTTTGCGGGGGAGGAAGTTAATACTGTCCAGTTTGTTAGGCGTAGTCATTTCTCTGTACATGGCTCTGCCTGTGTTTCCTGATGCCCATTGGTTGAGCCACTCCTCTTTGTGATTGTTGACTCTGGGGGTCAAACTTGTGCAAAAATTTCAGCTTGATTCGAGATTGGGTGTGGGAGAAATAACTTGTACAAACTTTTTACCAGACAGAGTGATTTAATATAAGCTTAATAATAATAAAAAACCCACCGTGGACAATGCCTGTGACACATAAAAACAACACAAGGTGTGATAAGCGATAACCGATCTAATTACCATAAGTAGAGCAATCATCCAGCAGGATAATTTCTTTCAAGAGTCTACTTGGCGTCCTGTCCAGTATGCTGTGTATAGATCTCAGGAGGGTTGACCAGGCCTCGTTATAGAACGTGATAACAATGGACACTGGTGGAAGTTCTGGATAGACTTGGACATGACAGCTGAAATAATGAATGTTATGCACACTACCAGGATATTTGGCATGAAAAAATTAAGTGTTTTAAGTGTGGTGGGAAGCGTGGTCGAGAGGCCAAGTGCGCTTGAACTTGGCTTGGCTTGGCTACCTAGAAGGGGGCTCGAGGTTCGACACTGAGCGCCTAAAGGCAGCACGGAAAACCAAATTCTAGATACCCCCTCCCCCCCCCCCCCACTGGTCCACAAATGAGATTGGACCAAAAAGCGCTCTGAGCATGCTATAAGTATGAAAGTAGCGCTATATAAAATCTATAATAATAATGTTTCGGATGGTCATTCGGGCTAAAGATAATCTACAGCCTAGTCCAAACCTCCCGAAAGGACGACGGGGGAGGGCGGCGGGCAGGGCATGAACCTGGGACCATCGAGAAGACCGAACAACAATCCAGCGCACGTGCCGCATGAGCAGGCAGCTATCCTACTAGAACTATACGGCCTCAATTTTGCTTCTTATTACAAAACTTTTATCTGTCTGTCTGTCTGTCTGGTAAAAAGTTTGTACACATTATTTCTCCCACATCCAATCCTGGATCAAGCTGAAATTTTTGCACAATTATTTCTTTTACATGCAAACACAATAATCTATTCCGAGTAAATGGCCACTTAGCTAATTAACTATTGGTAATTAAATATTTTGTTTGGTATTTCGAACAAGTGAAAGAAATTTGACTAGTCTGAAGTGGTGGTATGTTGCTGAATTATAGGTCACCTCTTTAAATTAAAACAACCAATATAGGTATACAATCTCCTTAAGTCTAAAGTCCAGAGTATCTCACAAGAAGAGTTGTCGGCTCGTCCCTCGGAGGCATAAGTCACGAGTTTGAATTCAAGTCGTTCCCCCTGTTTTTTTTTTAAATGCTTTTAAAAACCAATTACGGTAAATCCATACAGATAGCCCTTTCTATCTCCCCCCCCCCCCCCCGCTCCATTTCCCCAACTGGTCCAGATAAGTGATAGGGTAATAGCGTATTGAGAAAGCTAAAAAACGAGAAATAGCGCCAAACAAAAACAATTGGTAAAAATATTTCTAATCGCACAGATTTATTGTTGTTGGTCTAGACCAGTGGTTCCCAAACTTTTTTGTCTCGTAGACCCCTTGCCATGGTTTCTGATTTTCAGTAGACCCCCTGCTTAACTTATATTGCATTTTTGCAAATTCATCAACATTTTTTAAACTAATTTCTAAATGTAGTGAGTCTCAGAGTGAAAAAGTATATTCAAAGCTGCATTTGAAGTTATACAGACGTCATTTTTATTGATAAAGTTTAAATTTAAACCAAATAAAACAACAAAATATATATTTCTTGAATCATCAAACACACTGGAAGTGTTGTTTTTTTTTTTTGTATGGTCATCATCTGTTGCTACGGATATTATGTTTCATATAGAAATGTGTTATATAAATTAGTCTTTAAAACATTAAATATTAATTCATTAATTTGCTTTAGGGATTCTTGTAAACTTTTTCACAAAGACCAGTTTCTCTTGTATTTCATGATCTTTCATGTGTGGCTCAAATATTGGGCCCGGAGAAATGTTTTCACCAACAGGTGAGTAACTAGCACCAAAACCAGTAAGCCTTGGATAGGCGGGACTCATTATAGCCTTGGCTTTCTACCCACCTAGTAGAAGGATATCTGAATTCAAACCTCTGCTGTCTTGCAACTATAAACATGGGTTTTGTGAGTCAACCCTGAGAAAAAATAAGGAGCCAGCAACCCTTAGGCAGTTTGCAGCAAACAGCGCTACATCCTGCTAGGGCCTGCTAGACCGCTGATCCCAAACTGTTAATGTCGTTTGAAAAGAATTACATAAGAAGCTTTTAAGACTAAGACTTAGACTGCTTTATTGATCCTTACGGAAATGTGTTGTGATTACAAGGACTCTTTTCTCATATAAAGACAACACCGATGTTCCCTTGAACTGTGTTGTTGCAAGAAATTCGTTTAATAATATCAGATGTAGGTTTGTGTAAAACAGTTTTTAAAACTATTTCAACGGCAGGTAAAATCAATGTTTTACCTAAAGTGTTTTCCGTATTTGGCTATAAATAAAGAGATATTGTAAGTCTTTCACAAACCATCATCTTCTCTTTATGATGTCGAAGAGAGATTTTGTGGGTCTATTCTGAACTTATCTTTTTCAAACTTTTATCTTTTTTTCAGGGTGGCATCGTCTCAAATTATCCTCCAGAGTAATTAGTTTCATATCGTCATAAAAAGGCACTTAGGCAACCGCTTGTTTGACAAGGAAAGAATGAATCCCAATTTTAAATAATCATCTGTGTACAATATACATTTCTTTTTGTTAAACATAACTTACATATTATGTAGACAAAATTAAGATATTTAAATAAGTATTGAAATTAAATACAAACATTTTTCGTTTGAATAGCAGGATAAATACTTAAAAGATTAACTAAGGTACAGATCATATATCAGTGTAGGAAATAATTACATTAATGGGAGTGAAAATTTAAGTCACAAATGAAATGAAATGAAATCCATTATCGTAGACCCCCATGGACATCTCATAGACCCCCAATTTATTTTTTCACTTTTGTAGACCCCTTGGAAGTCTTCATGGACCCCTGGGGATCTATATAGACCACTTTGGGAATCACTGGTCTAGACTCTAGATCTACTACAAACTTAATTACATGACTGAGCCATACTAATTAATACAACTACACTTAATATAAGCTTTTTTTTAAAAGTATTTTTCTTGTTCTGAGTACAACTAAAATATACGGTTTAACCACAATAGAGTTTATTAAATACTCAATAAGCTTCATCAATATTTAATTTCATATTTAGAGCAAGGTATAGGAATTTCATTATCCCTAAACTGATGGCTCTTGGTCGATATTATGCATTTGATCATTACTGTCGTCAAACGTAGGGGTGTGATGGCTTAGACGCAAGGCGCTTTTCCTTCCGAACCAAGCGGTCTCAGTTCGAATCTCCTTATGAAGACTGGTATTTTGAAGCTCGAAACAAATTACCATTGTAGATTCTTTAATTCTCTTGGCGACGCAAAACACTTGCATTAGTTTTCTTCAAAAAGAAAGATGTCCTAGTCTAAACATACTGAAGGAAAGGGGGGGGGGCTGTCATGAGGCAAAGTCCGGTACAGATGAAACGCACCTAGGCATCCACATGGAGTTTGGTTGTATGACATGCTTTCCTATGAATTGAAAGCTTGAACCCAAGACCATCGAGCTACCATTCAAGAGCGCATCTCACAAGACCAGACAGCCACACTTTGCTGTTGACAAACACAGTAATCCAGAAAACATGCTTAATTATATACTAAGCCTGTCTATACCTATTGTATTCCAAGTTCTCTTTTTGTTGTAAAACAAAATAGGTGCCGGTACTCAGTGACGGATTGCGCAACTTTTAACTACTGATAAATTAATAATATACGTTAAAATACAAGAAAATTCAAATAGGTGCCGGTACCCGTACCGGTGCGTACCGTCACACAAAAAAAACCTGAGTATTCCTATCTATATTACTGTTTCTTCATAAAGATCTATCAAATGCATCAAAAGTTGGATGGTTGTGGAATGGGCGCTGGACTGTAGATTAGTCGTCTTGATGGTCCCGGGTTCAAACCCTGACCGCTGCCATCCCCCGTCGTCCTGCGGTAGGTCTGGACTAGAAAGTAAATTATCTTCAACTCTGAAGGAACATCCGAAACATGGACAAAAATTTAACAAACAAAGACACTATTTAAAGTTTAATGAAATGACCAGTTCTCTATTTCCGCTTATCATTTGTACAGTTTTATTTTTTCTTATCCTGAATGATCCTTATTTAACCCTTAAAGTGCTGAGCTGTTTTACAGTGAGTGCATTCAAAATGGAATTACAATGCTGATATTTAGAGGCTAAACTACCGCCGCATTTTAAAGGTTAAGAACATTCTTAAGTCCTCTAAAACAGAAGGTAACAACATATATTTATGGGTTAATTTAGTCATGCATACTATTCACTGGTTCTACATGCTCTTTAGTCTGTCTATTGCACGACGAAAGAAGGAGCATCTTCTTTTTTGAAGTAACGTCTGTATTATATAAGATAAGATAAGAGCACTTATTCGAATTGGTCCAACCAAACGGAATAAGAAATGTCTTTGCTTCGCTAAAGCACATAATGTATTTGTAAGTCTATTTGAAGGAAAAAAAAAGCCTTACAAGTTGCCTCTTGGGTCCGGCAAGGTCCGATGCAATGCAATTTTGGAACTAAGGAAATCGTCGAATTGATGTCTATCATAGCCTCTCCTTACTTCTTCTTTCTCTGATTCTGTCATTAATGACGAATTCAGGAAATGACTTTTCCCCATTTGACCTTTTGAATAAAAGCACATGATAAACTTTCAAAATTACAGTCCTGGGACTAGTAATGCAACATATTTTGGAATAATCCAACTATAGGTAATCCTGAAATTATGTATTGAATGTGTATAGTCCAACTATAGGCCTATGTAATCTTGTATCAAGTATCAAGTATTAAATGTGGATAGTCCAACTGAATGTGATCCTGTACTATGTATTAAATGTGGATAGTCCAACTGAATGTAATCCTGTATTATGTATTGAATGTGGATAGTCTAACTATATGTAATCCTGTATTATGTATTGAATGTGGATAATCCAACTGAATGTAATCCTGTATTATGTATTGAATGTGGATAATCCAACTAAATGTAATCCTGTATTATGTATTGAATGTGGATAATCCAACTGAATGTAATCCTGTATTATGTATTGAATGTGGATAGTCCAACTGAATGTAATCCTGTATTATGTATTGAATATGGATAGTCCAACTGAATGTAATCCTGTATTATGTATTGAATGTGGATAGTCCAACTAAATGTAATCCTGTATTATGTATTGAATGTGGATAGTCCAACTGAATGTAATCCTGTATTATGTATTGAATGTGTATAGTCCAACTGAATGTAATCCTGTATTATGTATTGAATGTGGATAGTCCAACTGAATGTAATCCTGTATTATGTATTGAATGTGGATAGTCCAACTAAATGTAATCCTGTATTATGTATTAAATGTGGATAGTCCAACTAAATGTAATCCTGTATTATGTATTGAATGTGGATAGTCCAACTGAATGTAATCCTGTATTATGTATTGAATGTGTATAGTCCAACTGAATGTAATCCTGTATTATGTATTGAATGTGGATAGTCCAACTGAATGTAATCCTGTATTATGTATTGAATGTGGATAGTCCAACTAAATGTAATCCTGTATTATGTATTGAATGTGGATAGTCCAACTGAATGTAATCCTGTATTATGTATTGAATGTGGATAGTCCAACTAAATGTAATCCTGTATTATGTATTAAATGTGGATAGTCCAACTGTATGTTATCTTGTATCAAGTATTAAATGTGGATAGTCCAACTGTATGTAATGCTGTATTATGTTTTGAACGTGGATAGTCCAACAAAATGTAAGCTTGTACCATGCATTGTACTAGGCTACTTACCAGGGCCATCCTCGTCTGCATAAGCCACAAATGCAGGGTACGTCACATTAAGGTAAACTTTACGTCGCATGAGGTCTGTTACATCTACCACGGGTAAGGAGCGGCGGTAAATTAGATGTTTCACTGGCTGAGAGAGACTCTGTAGACTGGCGTGAAGTGTGAACGCATCCAAGACCAGCTTCACCGAACTTAGCGATACAACACAAACAATGAAACGAATGTAGATGTATCGCTTAGGGCGTATCAAATATTGATACATGTTGCAAGAAGTATTTAGATTACATACACCTTCGGCCTGCGACTAATAAGAACTGATTGCGTATAGTGCTTTATATTAGGGTCAAGATGAGATACAGATCTATTACGACAATAATGTAGAAATGAGTAATTTAAAATGTACATCTTTGTCGATACTTTCTTACGCTCAAGATATAATCACTGTCACATCTTTTAAAATAGCCTTCAGAATTGTTTTCCTTAAAGAGTGTACGCAACAAATCCTAATAGAAAAATTGCTACTTTTAAACGCAACATTGCCTGTTTCCTGCCCTACAACTGTCGCACTAAGTTAGTGAAATCCTTTATGATAGGCGGGATTTGATCAGCAAATCAATTGGGGGAATTTTATGTGTAGCGAGATATTGATGTGTGCAAACATGACTGGCAGAGTGTGTCTTAATCTTTGTAAATATAAAAGTATTTAAACAGAAGAAACAAGACGGCCCCTCCATCACTCCCCCGTGAGCGCTTTGAGATCCGTTCAGAAGTCAGTTTACTCTTGTGGAGGAAAACAAAACACTTGGCAACAATTAGCTTCTAAACGGGCTAATTAGTCTTACAGAGAGACACAAAAGGTTTAAATTGAGTCCAAACAGACAATTGTTTCAACTGCATCAAAATTTAAAAAAAAAAAAAAAAAAAGCAAAATAAGTAGGTCAAGTTAGGTCTTCCAGAATATTTGAACAAGAAGGCAACGAGTTCAGGAAATGTTCATGTTTTTATTAATAAAATGTCAACTTTGAACATCTATAAAACTAATATTATGAGATTTTCCCAATCTCAGATCTGCAGGTGATATATACCTCATTGGAGAAAAGGCAGACCAGGGACAAGATCGTACTTCAAAACTGGGTGCTGCAGCTAGAGCAGTTGACACGGAAATCAGTGCAGAGAAAAAGCAAAATACTAGTTTATGATTGTAAATATAGAGTTGAAGATAGGCGCTGAAACAAATGTGATACATACATATATTAGACATACATGAACAGCAGCCACCAGGGACCAAGTTTTGTTTTTTTTTTAATGAGAGAAAGTAGTGAATTAAATGTTACGAAAATAAAGGACTGCGCCGACCAAGGCTCGAACCAGTGACCCTGACAACGACAACACCGCCTAGCCATAACGCACTACCTTGTCTCATAAAAATAGGTCCCTGGTGCTGCTGTTCATTTATGTTTAATATATATAGTTTGTGATAGAGATAATACGAGATGTTGCCTACAGTTGAATGGCCAAAAATTAGCAGAAGGTAACGCATTTATAATTTCTTAAAACTAAGACTTTCCTTCACAAAGAGGAGACAACTATGGCCTACTCGTGTTCATTTGTTCATGTAGTCGTGCTTAGTGACTGTTATGTCATTGTCTGATTCAGGCAACCTATTTCGTGCTCTAATGGCACTAGGGAAGAAAGAGCTTTTGTAAGAATGTGTCCTTGCATATGGATTAAGAAATAAGCATTTATCTTTGTGTCTTATGTTTTATTGTTACTTTACTTTTGAGTCTTCTGTCCTGAAGTTTCTCTACATTTAGTGATTTGTCTAAAGGTGTTATTCTAATCAAATGTGAACATTCGTTTGTTATAAATGTCACGGCTCTATTTTGCGGCTGTTCTAGCTTATTTACGCTTTCAGAGGTCACATATTCTATTTTTTCTATTAAGCTTGGCATCAAAGTTCAGTAAAGGTAAATAAATTATGGCTTTTATATAGTGCTATTTTCATGCTTATAGCATGCTCAGAGCGCTTTGATCCAATCTGGACCAGGGGGTATCTAGGAGAAGGTTTTTCCGTGCTGCCTTAAGGCGCTCAGTAAACACAACTCTGCCCGAGTCGGGTGTCGAACCTCATAGGTAGCCAAGCCAAGCGCACTTAGCCTCTCGACCACGCTTCCCACGAAGGTAGCACGAAGAAAGGGTCGTCCAAAGAACAGCTGGCTGAACAAAGTAAAAGAATGGACCGGCCTCTCTCTCTCTCTCTCTCTCTCTCTCTCTCTCTCTCTCTCTCTTGGTATCCTGCTAAGATCAGCTGTTGACCATACAAGTGGAGGGACTTCGGTTGCGCGCACTGTCTCAGCATCCAAATGATGACCGAGCCAGTCATTCTACTCAAGGGGGTATATCACATAGCTAAAGATAGGAATCGGAATCAGATGTCAATCCCAAAGTATTATAGTTTTATTTTCTCGTATCTTCGACTCAGGAGAGTTTTAGGTGGGTCATCAAAAGGTGGGGGGGGGGGGTGGGGGGGGGAGGGTCAGAAAGAAGAGTAGGGATGGACACTGGTGAAATGTGGGCTCAGTGGGTAGTCAGTGATTGCGTGGGTAGTTGAGATGGGGTTCCCGCCCTTGTGAAGTCCAATGATAACTACCACTATACTTATATATATATATATATATATATATATATATATATATATATATATATACTATGTGACTAGAGTCTTCAATGAGCTACAAACATTGGACTATACTTTTGGAAAATAAACAATTATGAGGGAGACTACTTGAGCTTTTCATAATGATCTTGACATTCTCGTAGATATGACATAAGAAATGACATAAATGTGGTCATGGTATTACAGCTGACACGATTTTGTCATGGATATAGCATTCCCATGGCATTACACTAGACATGGCAGCCTTTCTTCACTTATCCCCTAAAGTATTTTTATTTGTTTTTTATTTGCATCATATTGGAATCATCGTTTCCATAATCTCGGCTTTGTTGCTCTCTCTCTCTCTCTCGCCTCTCTCTCTCTCTCTCTCTCGCCTCTCTGTCTCTCTCTCTCGCCTCTCTCTCTGTCTCTCTCTCGCCTCTCTCTCACCTCTCTCTGTCTGTCTCTCTCTCTCTCGCCTCTCTCTCTCGTCTCTCTCTCTCGTCTCTCTGTCTCTCTCTCGCCTCTCTCTCTCCATCCTCTCTCTCACCTCTCTCTGTCTGTCTCTGTCTCTCGCCTCTCCCTCTCGTCTCTCTCTCTCTCTGTCTCTCTCTCGCCTCTCTCTCTCTGTCTTTCTCTCGCCTCTCTCTCTCTCGCCTCTCTCTCTCCTCTCTCTCTGTCTCTCTCTCTTTCTCTCTCTGTCTCTGTCTCTCGCCTCCCCCTCTGTCTCTCTCTCGCCTCTCTCTCTTTCTCTCTCTCTCTCTCTATCGCTTCTCTCTCTGTCTCTCGCCTCTCTGTCTCTCTTTGTCTCGCCTCTCTCTCTGTCTGTCTCGCCCCTCTCTCTCTCTCTCTCTCGCCTCTCGATCTCTGTCTCTCTCTCTGTCTCTCTCGCATCTCTCTCTGTCTCTCTCGCCTCTCTCTCTCTCTCTCGTCTCGCTCTCTGTCTCTCTGTCTCACCTCTCTGTCTCTCTCTGTCTGTCTCGAATCTCTCTCTGTCTTGCCTCTCTCTCGCCTCTCTCTCTCTCTGTCTCTCTGTCTCGCCTCTCTCTCTCTCTCGCCTCTCTCTCTCTGTCTCTCTCTTTCGCCTCTCTCTCTCTGTCTCGCCCTCTGTCTGTCTCGCCTCTCTCTCTGTCTCTCTCTCTCTCGCCTCTCTCTGTCTCTCTCTCTCGCCTCTCTCTCTGTCTCTCTCTCTCGCCTCTCTCTGTATCTCTCTCTCTCCTCTCTCTGTCTCGCCTCTCTCTCTCTGTCTGTCTTGCCTCTCTCTCTCGCTTCTCTCTCTCTGTCTCTCTCTCTCTCTCTCGCCTCTCTCTCTCTCTCTCGCTCTCCTGTTTCTCGTCTCTTGTTTTAATCTATTTACGTTGTTACACTATAGGAAATGTTGTTAAATGTGACATCAAACTTACACAACAAAGTCAAGTAGTTATAATTAGAACAGTTATATTTATAAAAAATGCTGTACATTCAACAATTCACGTCACGTGACTCTGTGAGGTGTTTGTTGTTGATGAAGATGATGTCATAAAGGATTTATTAAATAAAAATGAAAAATGATTATAGTTTAATGATTAAGTTAATCTAATCCAAAAATGAAACGAGCCACTTCTAGGACAATTTAAATGACATATTTTGTGAACATATTTTGTGAACATACTTTATGTACATATATATATATCTTATACAGAAATACAGGAACGGTTTCTTCATGTACATCTACATATGTTTATCTAGTCGTGCATGCAATTTGACATTTAAACTCTGCTAAATCATTGGCTGATTCAGGCAACCATTTCCGTGCTCTTATGGCACTAGAGAAGGAACACTTGTACGAATTTGTCCTAGCAGATGGGATAAGAAATGTGCCTTTGTGTCTTTCGGAATAGTTTATTAGTATGATACATTTGGTGTACATGTCACGACATCTTAAGGTTTAAATGTCACAAAACATGGACTGAATGTCACAAAACATGGAATGAATGTCACAAAACATGAACTGAATGTCACAAAACATGGACTGAATGTCACAAAACATGGCTGAATGTCACAAAACATGGACTGAATGTCACAAAACATGGACTGAATGTCACAAAACATGGACTGAATGTCTTAAAAGATGGACTGAATGTCACAAAACATGGACTGAATGTCACAAAACATGGACGGAATGTCTTAAAAGATGGACGGAATGTCACAACAAGTAATTATTAATAAATATCAATACCAATGTCAATCTAGCAAGGTGTGGAATGTCTAAAGAATAAATAAGAGAATAAGAGACGTCAGCACACTTAAGTTATCATAATACTGTTGTTAGGCAGAGAGTCTAGTCTGGCAATGACAACAATGTGACTTATGCATCAAATCCACAAGTTTGTTACTCGAAACTACATGAACTTTGCATGCATCTTCATCTTTGACACTTGCACTGACACTGTCATATAAGCATGCATTCACAAGTCTGGCACTCGTAACTACGTGCGCTAAGCATGCATCTTTTTTTTTTGGCACTGACACTGTCATGACATAATCATGCATTTACATGTCTGGTACTGACAGACTCATTGCTTACGCTCATGTTTACAAATTTCACACTGACATGTCTTTAACATTCCTGCACAAGTCTTAAAAATAACACTTTCATGATTTTAAATATCCACAAGATGTTAACTGTCCAAAAACGGTAATTTTAATACAAAGTTGATAGGCAAAGTTGATGAAAGACTAGAGTTTGTCTGCCTAGTCAAATATCCTTCATACAAAGCCTTAAAATAACACTTTTATGATTTTAAATATCCACAAGATATTAACTGTCCAAACGGTAATTTTAATACAAAGTTGATAGGCAAAGTTGATTGAAAGACTAGAGTTTGTCTGCCTAGTCAAATATCCTTCATACAAAGCCTTAAAATAACACTTTTATGATTTTAAATATCCACAAGATGTTAACTGTCCAAACGGTAATTTTAATACAAAGTTGATAGGCAAAGTTGATGAAAGACTAGAGAGTTTGTCTGCCTAGTCAAATATCCTTCATACAAAGCCTTAAAATAACACTTTTATGATTTTAAATATCCACAAGATATTAACTGTCCAAACGGTAATTTTAATACAAAGTTGATAGGCAAAGTTGATGAAAGACTAGAGTTTGTCTGCCTAGTCAAATATCCTTCATACAAATTCGTGGTCCAAACAGACAGACTTTACAGTTACCCACTTCCCCATCTGTTTGTAGGTATTCTACCCAATGTACAGCCCGGGCAGGGACGTGGTTGGCTAGTCAGCACCTCGAGACTCCTACCCCACAATGCATAACGAAGCCACAGGATCAGTTCATGACCTCATGCCATCCAACAGTCTCGGCCAGTATTGTAAATTGAACAGTAACAAGCCTGGATGAATACTCGCATTAGTGCTTAGGGTTTGGTGTAGTCAGTAATTGAACCAGCGTGTACTAAACTACGTGACGACTATAAACAGTATTAGATCAACATAATTATATCAAAGGTGCCGATCATTTCCACTGGACTCTACGAATATTTTTTATTGGCCTTGCTTTGTCACGTGACACGCGTGTCGTATTTTTCCCAGGCGAAACAAAAAAAGGTTGGGGGCTATTTCTGTAGAGCTTAGACTTACTTAGACTTAGGTCCTCCCCCGCTGTTCGGCGCATTGGGCGGCAAGCTGTCTCCACAAAGATCTTTAACCAGCAATGTCTGAAGCCTCCTCCCATCTGGTGTCCACTGTTCTGAGGTCCTCCATGAAGGTGTGGCGCCAAGTAATACGAGGACGTCCCTGTTTGCGCTCTCCTCGTATTGGCCTCCATGTCATCGCAACTCTTGGTATGCGTAGTTCATTTTGTCGTAGAACATGTCCCGAAAACCTCATGCGACGCTCTTTCACAACCTTACTAAGTGTTCGGCTCGCAGTTCGGCATAGGATTTCCTTGTTTGAGACCCGAACTATGTAACTGACTCCCAAAATCCGTCTCAGCCATCTCTGTTGAGCCACATTTAGTCTTTTCTCAATTTTGACAGATGATTTCCACGTCTCACATGCATATGTTACAGTTGGAATGACGATTGTGTTGACAAATCATTAAAAAGCCAACTAGATTAAACAACACATTAGATCTCTTCTTAACCAACAGACCTGGATTAGTAGTTGATTATGATATTATCCCTGGTCTATCAGACCATGAGATCATAAAAATACACAGTCAGATAAAAGCAGTAGCAAATACAAAACCCAAAAGAAAAATCTTACTCTGGAATAAATGTAACCTAACACAACTACACCAAGCTGCATTAAACTTTCAACAAACATTCTTATTAGAAAAAGACATTAACCAACCAGTCGATGACCTCTGGAATTTCATTAAAAACCATCTTAAAAGCATTATAGAAAATCAAATACCAACTAAATACACATCAAACAAAATAAATAAATGCTGGTTTAATAATAGACTAAAGAAGCTTTGTAAACAGAAGGAAAACCTATATAGAAAATTTAAAGAAACTAATGCAGAAAGAGTTTACAAAAAGTATATAAAAATTAAACACTTAACCCAAAAAGTAAGCAGACAGCTGCAGAGTGAATACATAAACAATGTAATATCTAAAGACAACAACAAAAACCTATGGTCATACATTAAGTCTAAGAAAATGGAAACAACAGGCGTAGCGCCATTAAAAGATGAACATAACATAATACATAATGATAATGAAACTAAAGCAAACATTCTAAACAAATACTTTGCATCAGCATTCTCAGCCCCAGGAGACAAAGACATATTACTGAATTTGAACCAAGTAGACAACATAGAAGATATAGTAGTACAAGAAAATGGAATTCAAAAACTATTAGCCAACACCAAACCAAATAAAGCTTCTGGACCTGATGGTATTCCAGCTAGATTACTCAAAGAACTAAGTAATGAGCTAGCCCCAGTGTTCAAAATACTCTTTCAGGCTTCACTTAACCAGGGCAGAGTACCAAAGGACTGGAAAGAAGCTAATGTCACCCCCCTATTTAAAAAAGGAGAAAAATCTGACCCAGGAAACTACAGACCAGTATCACTTACCAGCATCACATGTAAAATCCTAGAACACATAATATGTAGCAACATCATAAACCACTTAGACAAACATAATGTCCTCACACCATACCAACATGGCTTTAGGAAATATAGATCATGTGAAACACAACTAATAGGACTAATTGATGATTTTTCAAAAGGTTTAGATAATAGTGAACAAATAGATGCTATCTTACTAGATTTTTCTAAGGCTTTTGACAAAGTTCACCACCATAGTTTGCTTAAAAAATTAAAATATTTCGGCATTAATGGTCCACTGCATCAGTGGATTAAAGACTTTCTGATAGGGAGAGAACAAACTGTAATAATAAATGGCTCTAAATCAACACCGATAACAGTAAACTCAGGTGTACCTCAAGGAACAGTCTTGGGTCCACTACTATTTTTAATTTACATAAATGATTTACCAAATTGCATTAGTTCAGGAACAAAAGTCAGATTATTTGCAGACGATTGCATAATATATAGAACAATAAAAACAACACAAGACACAGATATTTTACAAAGAGAATTAGATGAATTACAGAAATGGGAATCAAATTGGAGCATGTCTTTCCACCCAGAAAAATGTCAGTTGTTAAGAGTAACAAAAAAACTAAAACAAATTAATTCCACTTATCTTATTCATGGCAAACCAGTAACACAGACTAAAAACGCAAAATACCTAGGTGTTATAATAAATGAAAAACTGTCATGGAATCCACATATTGATGAAACTACAAAAAAATCAAACAAAGCATTAGGATTTATTAAAAGAAATTTCTATAAATCAAATAAGAACATAAAACTAAAATGTTATTTAACCTTGGTTAGGCCAATAATAGAATATGCATCCTCTGTTTGGGACCCCTCAACTCAAGAAAACATTAAGAAACTAGAACAGACACAAAATAGAGCAGTGAGATTCATAACAAATGAATATTCACATTTGACTAGAGTAACACCTTTAGTAAAATCACTAAATTTAGAAAGCCTTCAGGACAGAAGGCTCAAAAGTAAAGTAGCAATCATACATAAAACACTGAACCATAATCTTCAAATACAAAAACAAAATTTAATAAAATACTCTGAAAGACACAAAGATAAAGGCACATTCCTCGTCCCATATGCTAGGACAAATTTGTACAAATACTCCTTCTTCCCTAGTGCTATTAGAGCATGGAATGGGTTGCCTGAGCTAGCCAGGAAAACCAGTGACTTGGCAGAATTTAAGTCATTGGTTAATATGCATGACTAAATGCATGACGCGTAGGACGTAATCATCTTCTTTTTTGAAGTAACGTCTGTATTATATAAGATAAGATAAGATAAGAAGGTGTATGTTGTCTCAAGTCCAATGGCTTGGCTTGTCCAAATAGGCTGCAGCCTTTGGAAAATGTTCCCTGCCTTTCCTATTCGGCATGCTACATCATGGTAGGCACTCCCATCATTTGTTATGGTACTGCCAAGGTAAGTGTACTTGTCCAACTCTTCAAGCTTTGACTCGCCAAGTCTGACGGGGACAACCTTTGCCTTATATCCCACTCGCAAAATTTTAGTCTTATCCAAGTTTATGCGGAGGTCAGTTTTGAGTGTCTCTCTAAGCTCTCCGTTATTTCTTGTATGCATTTATTTGTAGCCCCGAGTAGTGCAACGTCATCGGCAAAGTCCAAGTCTGTCTGTAGAGCAGTGTTTCTCAAATTTTTTCATTAACGGAACACTTTAAGAGTATTTAGCGGAACACTTTGCTTATTTGTTAGAGAGATTAATTTACGTGGTGACCTATAAGTTCAAGCCGTTTGAGGAACACCTATTCGGGCCTCGCGGCGGCGGAACACTATAATCCGTGTAACACAGTTTGAGAAACACTGCTTTAGAGGGATGTAAAAGTTATTGTTTGTTCATGGGTCTATTAAGACCCTAGTCAATGTTAATATAGAGAGATAGTAAACTTAAGATCACATAAACTAAAGACCTAATCGTCTTGTAAGAAGACCTTGATGCGTGTGGACTTTTCTACTATTCTGGTTTTAATAGCACATAACGATTATAGACATTTCTTCTGAAAAGAAATAGACATTTTCTTGTCTATATATTACATGTGTGCTACAAAGCCGCGCGAATTTCAAACCTACGCGAGCTCCCTCCCAATAGGAAGGCTTTCTGCATGTGTGCTCTCAGGAATGTCGTCTGAACGACATTGAACCCTGCTTACTGCTATTTCCCGTGACCTGCGAGAAGTATGGGATAAGATGGTAACATCAGGAACATCCGTAACAGGTCAAATAAACAAATAGACAAACTAAAGCGTCTTTACAAAGATACATAGTAAATACAACCCGAAGTAAATATAAGCATTCACTCTCTCTTTCTCTCTCTCTCTGTTTCTCTCCCTCTCTCTCTCTTTCTCTCTCTCTCTGTTTCTCTCCCTCTCTCTCTCTCTCTCTCTCTCTCTCTCTCTCTCTCTCAGTGACTCACGTAAACACAAGCATTCGTCACATTGTTATCAGGCCGACTTTCTGTGACTAGTGAGGAATGAAAGGTATAAAATGAAAAGTGCCACTCGATACTATAAACTGTACAAATATGTCAAGCCAAGATAACCGATGTAGACCAACTGAGCAAACAATAATCAGTGATACTTGGTATTACATAGGCTGCATCGATGGAGTAATCGAGTCCGGGCGATTCGACCCTGACGTTTCGGCGCCACTGTTTGTGCGCTGGTCGTTTAGAAAATTTATAGTGACTTTATTTCAGTGTAAAAATAGATTTGTACTTTTTTTTTTTGACTTGCATCAGAGTTACCCGCCTTTACTCTCTAGCCTTATATAGGGTCTACCTAGCAGATGTTATATTAATGTTAGATAAAGTATCTCTTGAAACTTTCTATAGACTCCACTATACTATGTAACTTATATAGAGTCTATCGCTTTAGAGTCATTACAAATTATCAACTTGATATTTTTCTGTCTTTTTGTGATATGTTTTTGTTTGTTTGTTTGTTGTGTGTGTGTGTGCGCGCGCGCGTGTGTGTTTGTGTGAACTAACCTTCTGAACATTGTAGAGGCTGCCGAGAAAAAAAAAAAAAGTAAAGTTCCCCTTTCAGACCTTGTGGTCTATAGGGCAGATGATGTAAAGGTCGTCTCATTCTGTGGCCTACGGTTTACGAGGGTGTCATGTGGCCAGCACAACGACCAACCGTGGGTTCTGGGTTCGAATCTTGGTGAACACTGGGATTTTTTTTATTTTGGGATCTTTTGGCGCCTCTGAGTCCACCCAGCTCTCATTGGGTACCTGCCTTTAGTGGGGAAAAAGTAAAGGCGGTTAGCCGTTGTGCTGGCCACATGACACCCTCGTTAACCGTGGGCCACAGAAACAGATGACCTTTACATCATCAGCCTTATATACCACGAGGTCTGAAAGGGGAACTTGACTTTTTACCTTTAAATAATATTTTGGATCGAATTTCCATTTTAGATTAAGAGTGAAGCGGTCTCTGGTTTTATTTGACAACTTTACACTCAAGTTTCAATATAGTGACTCGAAAATAATAATAAATATATTTCATAAATTAATTTCATTAAAACAATATCTCATTACAGAAAATCTGAAATAAAACATCGATAAAAGGGTAAAATTAATGATTGCAGCCTGATATTTTGGAATCACTTATTTACTGCTGACGGTAGCTTTCTGCTTTAGTTTGTTATATGTCAGATTTTATGTGCCTGAATCTTTGCAAATAAAAAAATAAAAGTTTAATAATACCGTGGTAACTATTAATACCTTAACTTTGTATCTACACATACTATGGTAACACTATCATAAAACACATGTGTTCAAGATAAATAACGAAAGTCTGTTTATATGAGCAATAAATAATGACTTGATTATAACGGTAGTTTTTTTGTATATTAGGCGTTTTCAATAAAAGAATATTATAATTTCTTTTATTTACTAAGATAATTTTTGCAATTTTGAAATCCAAAAATACAGTTAGTCCAACTAGTAGATACATCTTACATGCAGTGTCAACAATACCACAGCCACCATCAGGACTATTCTCTCCCTTTCTTTTGTTCAAGCTAGCTACAAAAGTTTCTGCGGTTAACATGTAGTTGCATAGTTTTAAATAACGGGTTGAAGATAGATCCTGTATGGCAGTGTATGCCAATGACGGGTCGCGTTTGACGGTCTGTACTTCCGTCTTCTGGAGATTCGACCAGTGACAATGTCAAGACAATCATAGGTCGCTGTGCGGCTACCAAAGAAGACTATGTGCACAGATTGTAAGACTAATTTCCTTATGGATAACAAATATTATTATTACAATTATTATATGATCTAACTCTATCAATGTAACCCTATAAGTGATACTCATTATTAAACACCCATATCTATTTAAGTTGCGTTTTTTTTTTATAAATACAATATATACAGAGAAAAAAAGGGGGGGGGGCAGTTGATACCTTGGTTAAGGCTTCTATTCAACAACCTCCACCGTGCAGTGGCGTAGCTAGGTTGGGGGGAGGTGGGGGAGAAGTTAAAAACTCCCCAGGGCCCCGCTTGGTGTGGGCCCTCAAATTTATGTTTTTAACATTAAAAAGTAAATATTACGTAAAATGCAGGGGCCCCCAAAGATTTCAAGCCCCCCCGGGTCCCCAAACAATGGAAAATTCCTAGCTACGCTCCTGCCTCCACCCCCTCCTTTCCACTCAACTTTGTTGGTAGAGAGACCAACTTGAAATTCAAATTGAATACTGTAAAGTCACTTCTTATTTAACGACCCAGCTCATCTTGTTTTGACCACTTCATGATCTGTAGCTCGTAAAAGTTAACAGCCAGACAAAGTAACCTTTGGAGTGGGCAATGTTCAATGTTCTCATTTTAAAGAAAAAATTTGAAAAGGGAAAACCCAAGTTGTTGGTCAATATATTCACAATTAATAAACAGGACAATATCCTCGGGGCAGAATCCGACATGGCCTCTCTTTCAGTAAGTTCAGTCATGCGAGAAGTCATACACTGCTTCCTCGACTTCCTGTACCGTTGTATGGTCCAGTCGATCCTGGGCTAGCCTGTCTTTCAATATGTGGGTCACCTCTCTGGTATCGTTGCGGCCAAGCTTACCATTTTTCTTATGAGTTTTTCTTTTACCCTCATTGAAATGGGATGGAGGTTTCGAAGTGGTTGCTAAAGGCAACAAGAGGGCATAATTCTGATGCGATCTCTGGGGCTCTTTGGCGTTTTCTTTCATTTGGAGTTGTCTTCGCATTGCTCGAGGCGAGTCCATGTTCAGATCTCGCGAAGTTTGCAGAACCCGAGGCGAGAAGTTGGACGTCGTACTAGCTGTAGTGACGTCACGTTGCTGAAAGATGTTTGGCAGCTTGAGACCAGCTGGGACAGCTCCGATCCGCCATGTTGTTTTGGCATAAAGACTCCTTGGCGATAGCTGCGTATCTAGATTCTCCGCGTGCGAGCCGGCGTCCATCAAGGAAGGGCAACTGGGCGAACGTGTCAAGTCTGCTCTCTGGTCGATGATGTCATCGTCTGTCCCTGTAGCATTGCCCGTAGCGAGGCTGGACACACTGTTGCTCTTGGCGCGTTGAATGCTGGGAAGTTTAAAAGGAGTGCTGGTCTCGGAAGTCGGCGCGGATGAATACAGCTTCTTGCCGTTGTTAAACATCCTGGATGATGGCAGGAGTGATTCGTCAGTGCTTTTAGACTTCCGCGGGGAGGCATGTTTACTTTTAGTCAGATCATGCACTGAGTGACAGATAGACGGAAGGAAAAAATCGTCCTTGGAACAAGTTAAGCTGTCCTTCATTCCTTCTATGTGGTGGATTAAAAAAACCTTCCACGTGAAGATGAGACTGCAGAAATACACAGCGACAATATGGCGGCGTTAATCTCTGTTTATACTCCAGAAAAATACCTTACTGATATACATTAATTATATCATTGATAGATCACGTACAATGGCTACATACATGGCCTGTTATGTACACGCCACTGTGATAAGTAGGTGTCACTAGTGATTGTTACAATGACAATTCATATGCCAGTGCCCATTGCAGACGACACTGGGTGACGTCACTGGACTCAAAGCTGATTTAAACAGAAGGCTGTTGTTTCTGACATGTGTAGTAACATGTGTGTTACAGTAACAATGCGTTGAAGTTGAAGGTCATCGCCATGCATGCCTGTTGAAAAAGTAAAAAAAGCGGAAGTTACAAATCAAGAGAACAATTAATAACATTCAAATTTATTATTCGAAAATGACGTCATAGATTATTGTTGTTTTTAAATTTATTATTACAATTACTCCTATTAGCTTGCAAAACTCCTATTGGGTACAGAGTGGGTATTTCGAAAATATTGACAGTTTCTGTATATCATTTGGGGGATGGGGGTAAACTATTACTAATTAGCCACACAGTGAAAACTCTTATTTGACCGTTATAATTTTTCCAAATATTATCATCTTAAAATTAACTTTGGCTTACGGCTTTTTATTTTGAACACCACTTTTGGCGGGAGTTATCGCACTTCACTCAATAGTTTCTTTGTATTCAATAAAGAGTTGAGTAAATAAATAGACCGTGAAACAGACGTAGGCATGAAACAGACGTAGGCATGAAACAGACGTAGGCATGAAACAGACGTAGGCATGAAACAGACGTAGGCATGAAACAGACGTAGGCATGGAACAGTCGTAGGCATGAAACAGCCGTAGGCACGAAACAGACGTAGGCATGAAACAGACGTAGGCACGAAACAGACGTAGGCATGAAACAGACGTAGGCATGAAACAGACGTAGGCCGTGAAACAGACGTAGGCCGTGAAACAGCCGTAGGCATGAAACAGACGTAGGCACGAAACAGACGTAGGCACGAAACAGACGTAGGCACGAAACAGCCGTAGGCACGAAACAGACGTAGGCATAAAACAGACGTAGGCATAAAACAGCCGTAGGCCTACGTGACCATTTTGAGCACCGACTTATTTGATACATCATTAGCTGGTCAGTAATAGAAGTGGTAGTAAAGTTCCCCTTTCAGGACCTTGTGATCTATGGGGCAGATGATGTAAAGGTCATCTGTTTCTGTGGCCCACGGTTAACAGGGGTGTCATGTGGCCAGCACAACGACCAACCGCCTTTACTTTTTCCTCAGCTAATGTCAGGTTCCCATGAGAGCTGGGTGGACTCAGAGGCGCCCTAAAATCCAGAAATTAAAAATCTAACTCTTCACCGAGATTCGAACCCGTGACCGGTTCGGAATCCAAGCGCGTCAGCACTCAGCCACCGCGCCACCTGGTAATAGAGGAAGACTGTGCGAAACTCATTGGAAAGACTCCTTGCAATAATGAAGCATTACATTTAATAAACAGAATGAGAATTTAACAGACTAGCATTGGCTTCGTAAAAGATTTGTTTATTTTTTAAATATTATAGTATGTCACTTGTTGTTTTTTTTCCGAGGGCTGTGTAACTTTCAGAAATGTTTGAAGGCTGTGGTGTTTTTTTTTAAGCAATATACACATTGGTAGCGGGGGTGGTGAGAGGTATTCTGTTGACAGTTGTGGTACAGCCTGAGAAGGAGGATGGCATATACAGAGAAATACTTGGACAAATGACGTGTGCGCCAGGTCGTGTCAACTTATTTCTTGTGATAGCTAGAATACAATGTTGGATGGTGTGATTCGTCACGACATTTTTTATACAACGAGACAGCGGGAGGTCGCTCACAAAGGCCGCGGGATACACATTTGAGACCAAAAGAAAATCCGCTGCCGAGGACAGACGCTGACGGCGAAAAGAAAGTCTTAATCGACCACCGGCGGACAATGATTATGCTTGCCCTGGATGTGGCAAAATAGTCACATCTGGGGCTGCGTAGCCACGGAAAATACTGCATTTCTCATTAATCTTCGGACCCGAAGACAAGCCTTATTATTATTATTATTATTATTATTTATATAATGGGAAAATAACCAAAGTTACAAATGAAACAAAGAAGATCTATTAAACGCGAGTAATAGCAATATATATCATGGATTATTTTGTACAAATTGATTCCAGTAAAATCAGATTGCCTGCAGTGAAGCCCAAACCAAAATTTGGGTAGATTATTCATAAAGACTTCGCCTTAGAGAGTATTAATAAAGTGTTGTTCTATTAGAGAAAGCCCTAAGGTTATTCTCTGTAATCTAAAACACATAATGTGTTAGTGATAGTCAAATGTTTAATTGTGAAGAGTGAAAAGTTTAATTGTGATGTTTTTTTGTTTTTCTAGGGGTGGGGAGGGCAGAGATATAAAAACTATTTTTTGTTGGTACATACAAACTATATAATACCTACATGGTTTGAGTCAACACTGACTTATGTTTCTTTTCTTAGGCATAGGTTTGTAATCTATTTTTAGAAATAAGGGCCAAAATGTTGTAAAATGTTTTACATGTTTCGGATGTTCCTTCAGAGTTGAAGATAATTACTTCCTAGTCCAAACCTCCCGCAGGACGACGGGGGATGGGAGCGGGCAGGGTTTGAACCCGGGACCATCGATAAATCTGTACGACAGTCCAGCGTGCAAACCGCACGACCAGGCTGCCAAGAGAGTAAGAACTACCCCCCCCCCCGCCCCCGTAAACTGGCGTACACCATCAAAGTGATCCAAACTAATCAACCTATAGAACAAAACGTTACTCATTCAGCTAATTGCCTTCCTTTTTTTAAAAAAAATTGTGGTAATAGCTAAACAGAAATTAATTTTGTTTTTATTTCCAAGGTATAATATAAAAAAAAAAAAAAAAAGATGCCAGCATTAACTGCTGTAGTTGTTTAATCAATCTTAGATTCTTTTTAGGGTAATCGATTAGTCTACTACATTTATGGTCAAATATCGATTTAACCAACTTATTGGGCTGACCAACCCATCTTAAACATCAACACATACACACTCAAACACACACACACACACACACGCTATATATCAAAGGTTACGTGCAAAGCAAATACTAGATTGTATCGGCCCATTCATTTTTATGTGGGACACGTAATGGGCCGTATCGAAGTAAATCATTCAGCAGGAGGGTCGCATGGGAAGCGTGCGGTAGATAGTAATCGATATCGCCCATTTTCAGATTATCTGAAAAAAGGGTAAAATAAATTGACTTTGCAAGAGATCGATGCTTTGAATAGTAAAATAAAATGAATCGATGCTGTCAATATTGAAAAGATGAAGATGAAACAAGATGAGTTGAAAGAAATAGTTTCTGGACTCCGCACTAATAAAAGGTTGGAAGTACTAAGAGGTTTGATCTTAAATAGCAGGAAGTACTTGAAAGTTTGATCTTTATGTAGCAGGCAGTACTAAGAGGTTTGATCTTAAATAGCAGGAAGTACTAAGAGGTTTGATCTTAAATAGCAGGAAGTACTTGAAAGTTTGATCTTTATGTAGCAGGCAGTACTAAGAGGTTTGATCTTAAATAGCAGGAAGTACTAAGAGGTTTGATCTTAAATAACAGGAAGTACTTGAAAGTTTAATCTTTATGTAGCAGGCAGTACTAAGAGGTTTGATCTTAAATAGCAGGAAGTACTTGAAAGTTTGATCTTTATGTAGCAGGCAGTACTAAGAGGTTTGATCTTAAATAGCAGGAAGTACTAAGAGGTTTGATCTTAAATAGCAGGCAGTACTAAGAGGTCTGATCTTAAATAGCAGGAAGTACTTGAAAGTTTGATCTTTATGTAGCAGGCAGTACTAAGAGGTTTGATCTTAAATAGCAGGAAGTACTAAGAGGTTTGATCTTAAATAGCAGGAAGTACTAAGAGGTTTGATCTTAAATAGCAGGAAGTACTAAGAGGTTTGATCTTAAATAGCAGTAGTACTAGGAGGTTTGATCTTTATGTAGCAGTAGTACTAGGAGGTTTGATCTTTATGTAGCAGTAGTACTAGGAGGTTTGATCTTTATGTAGCAGTAGTACTAGGAGGTTTGATCTTTATGTAGCAGTAGTACTAGGAGGTTTGATCTTTATGTAGCAGTAGTACTAGGAAGCTTGATATTTATGTAGCAGTAGTACTTGGAGGCTTGATCTTTATGTAGCAGTAGTACTAGGAGGTTTGATCTTTATGTAGCAGTAGTACTAGGAGGTTTGATCTTTATGTAGCAGTAGTACTAGGAGGTTTGATCTTTATGTGGCAGTAGTACTAGGAGGCTTGATCTTTATGTAGCAGTAGTACTAGGAGGTTTGATCTTTATGTAGCAGTAGTACTTGGAGGCTTGATCTTTATGTAGCTGTAGTACTAGGAGGTTTGATCTTTATGTAGCAGTAGTACTAGGAGGCTTGATCTTTATGTGGCAGTAGTACTAGGAGGTTTGATCTTTATGTAGCAGTAGTACTAGGAGGTTTGATCTTTATGTAGCAGTAGTACTAGGAGGTTTGATCTTTATGTGGCAGTAGTACTAGGAGGTTTGATCTTTATGTGGCAGTAGTACTAGGAGGCTTGATCTTTATGTGGCAGTAGTACTAGGAGGATTGATCTTTATGTAGCAGTAGTACTAGGAGGATTGATCTTTATGTAGCTGTAGTACTTGGAGGCTTGATCTTTATGTAGCTGTAGTACTTGGAGGCTTGATCTTTATGTAGCTGTAGTACTAGGAGGATTGATCTTTATGTAGCTGTAGTACTAGGAGGATTGATCTTTATGTAGCAGTAGTACTAGGAGGCTTTATCTTTATGTGGCTGTAGTACTAGGAGGTTTGATCTTTATGTGGCAGTAGTACTAGGAGGTTTGATCTTTATGTGGCAGTAGTACTAGGAGGATTGATCTTTATGTGGCAGTAGTACTAGGAGGCTTGATCTTTATGTGGCAGTAGTACTAGGAGGTTTGATCTTTATGTAGCAGTAGTACTAGGAGGATTGATCTTTATGTGGCAGTAGTACTAGGAGGCTTGATCTTTATGTAGCTGTAGTACTAGGAGGCTTGATCTTTATGTAGCTGTAGTACTAGGAGGTTTGATCTTTATGTAGCTGTAGTACTAGGAGGTTTGATCTTTATGTAGCAGTAGTACTAGGAGGCTTGATCTTTATGTGGCAGTAGTACTAGGAGGATTGATCTTTATGTAGCAGTAGTACTAGGAGGATTGATCTTTATGTAGCTGTAGTACTTGGAGGCTTGATCTTTATGTAGCTGTAGTACTAGGAGGCTTGATCTTTATGTAGCTGTAGTACTAGGAGGTTTGATCTTTATGTGGCAGTAGTACTAGGAGGATTGATCTTTATGTAGCAGTAGTACTAGGAGGATTGATCTTTATGTAGCTGTAGTACTTGGAGGCTTGATCTTTATGTAGCAGTAGTACTTGGAGGCTTGATCTTTATGTAGCTGTAGTACTAGGAGGTTTGATCTTTATGTAGCAGTAGTACTAGGAGGCTTGATCTTTATGTGGCAGTAGTACTAGGAGGTTTGATCTTTATGTGGCAGTAGTACTAGGAGGTTTGATCTTTATGTGGCAGTAGTACTAGGAGGTTTGATCTTTATGTAGCAGTAGTACTAGGAGGTTTGATCTTTATGTAGCAGTAGTACTAGGAGGTTTGATCTTTATGTGGCAGTAGTACTAGGAGGTTTGATCTTTATGTGGCAGTAGTACTAGGAGGCTTGATCTTTATGTGGCAGTAGTACTAGGAGGATTGATCTTTATGTAGCAGTAGTACTAGGAGGATTGATCTTTATGTAGCTGTAGTACTAGGAGGCTTGATCTTTATGTAGCTGTAGTACTTGGAGGCTTGATCTTTATGTAGCTGTAGTACTTGGAGGCTTGATCTTTATGTAGCTGTAGTACTAGGAGGTTTGATCTTTATGTAGCTGTAGTACTAGGAGGTTTGATCTTTATGTAGCAGTAGTACTAGGAGGTTTGATCTTTATGTAGCAGTAGTACTAGGAGGTTTGATCTTTATGTAGCAGTAGTACTAGGAGGTTTGATCTTTATGTAGCTGTAGTACTAGGAGGTTTGATCTTTATGTAGCAGTAGTACTAGGAGGTTTGATCTTTATGTAGCAGTAGTACTAGGAGGTTTGATCTTTATGTAGCTGTAGTACTAGGAGGCTTGATCTTTATGTAGCAGTAGTACTAGGAGGTTTGATCTTTATGTAGCAGTAGTACTAGGAGGTTTGATCTTTATGTAGCAGTAGTACTAGGAGGTTTGATCTTTATGTAGCAGTAGTACTAGGAGGTTTGATCTTTATGTAGCAGTAGTACTAGGAGGATTGATCTTTATGTAGCAGTAGTACTAGGAGGCTTGATCTTTATGTAGCTGTAGTACTAGGAGGTTTGATCTTTATATGGCAGTAGTACTAGGAGGTTTGATCTTTATGTAGCAGTAGTACTAGGAGGCTTGATCTTTATATGGCAGTAGATACACAGGTGGAAAATGCTTATGCCTGCGCTATTTGTGGCAAAATACTGCATTCCTCAATGATCTTCGGATTCGAAGTCAAGCCTTATTATGACTAAAAAACTCTGAAGGAACATCCGAAACATGTAAAACAAACATTTTATGTTGTGTATTTATGTTTCTTGTTGTGTGCTGTGAACTGATCTGTTCTAGTGTGTCAAAATGTCATGGTGTCCAGGTCAGCTTGTGTGTGTGTGTGCGTGTGTACTGTGTTATTGTGAACAGTTTTGTCCTTCTTGTTCAATAAAGCCTAGCACCAAGACATGTCTTCCCGTAGTATTTTATTAGGTCACAACATTATATAAAAAATATAAGTAAGGTCTGTAATTTATACGATGAGAAGAGAAGATAATCAGAATTTCAATCATTTCTCATAGCATTCGATGATATTTCTGATGTCACGTGTTGAATGGGTGGTGACGTGTTGAAGAGGATGACGTCAGGCGAGTTTAAGACGTCACTTAAAAAGACATACTGCATGTAAAGGAATCTGTTCATCTTAGTTTTTTTTTTCCCTCGTATATTTTAAGTTTCATAATGACTGGGTGTAAGTTATCGCATTTATTTCAATCACTGGCCTGCATAAGGAATAGTCTCAAAGTTCAATAGATATACTAAACCAGTGATGCCCAAAGTACGGCCCGCGGGCCAGAACCGGCCCGCGACGTGGTTACATCCGGCCCGCCGAAAAGTCGGCACAAAAAGTAATAAATTCTCCCCTCTTCAAAAAAGGTTGAAAATGTAATTTTACCTTTGTTAGGGCCCTCACTTTTTCTCTGATGGATTGGTACCATGACCTTTAACGAGTATGAGTTTCTGAAATGGAATACTGAATGTAGAATCTACCCGGAGAAGTGAATGGGCCTTTTTTTGGTGGAACATGATAATAAGCCAACATATTTGTTTTCTAAAGAAAGTCTGGATGTTTAAAAACAAACATATACAGTGGCATTATAAAACAAATATGAAGGCCCTCTTGGTTTGAGCCGCGTCTAAAAGATTGGTTAAACTACGCCTAGAGATTTGACCAAAAAGAGACAAGAAAATAGTTGGTGGTAAAAGTAGCTACAATGCTGCTCTCATTTTAAGTAGAAATGAAGCAAAATTTTTTAGACGCGTAAAAAATGATAGACTTTAACTATCAGATTAATTAATGTAAGAACTAGATCCAATAGTTCAAATGGTTTCAGGTGAATTTTGATTTCATATTTTACCATTTTGTTGATGTGGCCCGCAACACGCGTGTCGAAAGTTAAAATGGCCCGCAGGTCAAATTAGGTTGAGCATCACTGTACTAAACAATAAACAATCTATTCAAGAAAAAAAAAGTCCATACGTCTTTCAGGCCTTGCGTTCTATTGGGCAAATGATTTCATCTGTTTCTGTGACCCACGGTTAACAAGGGTGTTATGTGGCCAGCACAACGACCAACCGCCTTTATCTTTTTTTTTCCCAAAATATTGTCAGGTACCCCGAAAATCTCGAAATTAAAATCCAAGCCTTCACTCGGGCTGAAAACCTAGACGCCTCGGTTCGGAAACCAAGCTTTACCGCTCACCCGGTGACACGACAAAATAGCGCCGACAAAATAGCGCAGACAAAATAGCGGGAAATTTCCCGATATAATAGCGCATATTTATATATGATGTGTATAAAAAGTACCGGATTTTAGTGAGTGAAGATCCTGGGCTGCATTTTTGTTTCATCTCCGGCAGTGACTGACCAAGTCAATCATTCATTTTGCTATTTCCTGTCCGTCCTTGTCTAACACCATGTGTATGGGGTATCTAGGAGGGGTAGCACCTCTAGTGGACAGGCAGTCGTACCTTCTTTTTGAGGATAGCTTGGCTCACTCTTGGTTCCCACTCGGTACCCAACTCTCTCCTGTGGCTCCCAGAAGCTGTAGCATGCGCAGCGGCCACACCCCGGAAACGGCATTGACTGGCCGGCTAAACCAGGTAGAGGGTATCTGACGTGTCCATGGCACTCAGTACACTGAGGTTCTGTCAAACCTAGCATGTGAAGTCTGGACTTGGCGGCCTGTGCGTAACGTCACAAAACTTGACTAATCGGACAGAAAGGCAAGTACCAGCACAGTGCTGTGGAGTACTCAAGAGCAGGACAAGACACACAGAAAGTCTCTGGTCATCCACTGCACCCAAACTTGTCCCCGGACGTCTTGACCAAATCTTGCTTCCGGAAAAGGACGGGCTTTAGGGCGAGAGAGTGAGGTCGACGTGTTGCGCGAATCCTCCTCACTTTAATCCAAATTCCAGCGCAAGTCACTTGTCGTCCCCCCCCCCCCCAATCCCCCCTGGATGGCAAAGTGGTCATCATCGAACCACGATGGACGAACTATATATATATAAAGTTCAGAATGGTCAATTTGGATTGTAGGCCTAAAACAACTTCCGTTCTCTCCCCGCCACACCCTCCTCTCCTTATGGTACATAACAAAAATCTGTATTTTTTTTAACGCTGCGTAAATATGACAAATATGGAAGTATCTTTACTTGTTTTTTGAAGTGCACTTTTGGAATTTAAATAAATGACATATTTTGAAATTATTCATTGTAGCTTTTTATCATTCTAGCATTAAAATGTTTGCATATTTATATTTTAAGATATCCAAAGTATTTCTTGCAAAATGACGAAAAAAAATTTTGCGTGCTATTTAGGCGGCGCTATTTTGTTGGCGCCGTTTTGTCGGCGCGATTTTATTTGCGCTATTTTGTCGGGTAATTATAATAAGCCAAAATGAATAGTTTAAAAAATGTATCATTTATTTAAATTCAGCCACCGTACCCCCATCTATTCCAGATGACAGAATCAATAGAGAGAAGACTCTGCTTAAGATATGATATGAAAAAAAAACTACCATGTAATCTAACTCTAGCTGCAGTATCTGTGAAAACTATTTTTCTTACAATTGTATCATCTAGCTCAGTAGGGGCATTAGACCCTATCTAAAATGTATCTTACATCTAATATATTACAGACGATAATCAGGGCCAGACCCAGGTCACTGCAACCTATGCGGTCACAGTGGGCCCCACACTTTCACAGGCCCCGCGCTAATTCTAGGTGTAAATGATTAAATTAAACCATTATAACTTATACATAATAACAGGGATTCGGCGGCCTCCTGATCTTCCTGAAATCTCATGTAATTGCAAAATATATCAAAATCTAATTTAATTAAAATGTTCTGAAAACTCATAAAAATAGACACAAATTGTCATTTCGAGATGCCAAACCTACACGCGATAAAAAAAAAACCCGGCATTGTCAGCTTTCATCTCATAAAATTTTATTACAAAGACGAATATATTTTCTAATACGAAATCTTAATTTTGGCGTTATGATTATCCCTACCCAGACTGGGCCCCGCGCAATCCGTTTCGCATAGGGCCCCGCAATCGTTAGGGCCGGCCCTGACGATCATTAGGCATAAAGTAGGTATAATGCATCCAACATTACAAACATGTAACAGATCTATTATCTATAGAAATAGTTTAACTTACGTCAGTGAGACGTGGCTCAATCAAGGCCTCAACGGAAATGCTACTGAAATTAAGACATCTACTATCTATGAATGAGAATAACTTACTTCAGTAAGACCTAAAGGTAATTAAGTCCTCAACTGGTCAACTGCTACACATGCACACACCTTGATTTACTGTCAGACAGTCAACAGACGTCTATTGTGATTGCTTCTCGTTGTCTCCCCTGCGAGTCACTCCTTTTTAACGATTGTTCAGTAGGGGGTCTCCGGCCGAACACTTCAAAGTGGCAGGTCGATAAGACCTGGAGCTGCCAGTGGCGTGACAACTCCGGCCCCATAAGTTTCAACATATCTCATAGTGACTGATAGTCCAACAGTCGAATGCCGATTGGCAAAACATACATACAACATATTCTTCTATTTTTTAGTGGAGAAATATCCCATTATCTTCAAATAAAAAACAAAATGAAATAAAATACTCTGAAAGACACAGAGATAAAGGCACATTACTCGTCCCATATGCTAGGACAAATTTGTACAAATACTCCTTCTTCCCTAGTGCTATTAGAGCATGGAATGGGTTGCCTGAGCCAGCCAGGAAAACCAGTGACTTGGCAGAATTTAAGTCATTGGTTAACATGCATGACTAAATGCATGACGCGTAGGACGTAATCATCTTCTTTTTTTGAAGTAACGTCTGTATTATATAAGATAAGATAATGTTGAATCTTTTATTTAAGTATTAATGTAAATGTATATTTAATGTGTTTAATTAGGCGATGCCAGATTATATTTCATTAACAAGCTTGTGGTAGCTTGCACGAGATTCTCCGCCATATTAAACACATCAGTTGAATATTGGGCTTGTTTCTAAATTAAGTTATAGCCTGTCAGTATATCAAAATCACAGTTGCTTAAAATTTTCAATGCAATCTCGGGAACAAAACAGGGAGGCTAATAAATAGTTAACCAAGTCAAGCTTTGTTACAAAGTATAGAAAATAGTGATGAGCATGGTGTGAATTGGTATAGAGACCATAGGCGTAGTCAGGGACCCCCCCCCCCCCCCCCGAAATGAAATCCCCCTCCACACTTATAATATAGAATAATATATACTTGCCATATATTACCTGTGACCCGCGGGTCTTAAGTTGCGTATCACTGTCGATATAGTCATTGAGAGTGTTTTGGAAACAATTCAACGAAATAATAATGTTAAAAGAAAGCGAATTCGTGAATGTAAAAATAGCATGAATGGAGCTATCAAAATAGCTAATCGACCTAAATCTATTTTTTTTTTAATAAAAACATTTGCCTCGTAGGCCTGCATATATTTAGATCTATAGAGTCTAGATGCTATTATGATAGATGTAGACCTACTATTATAAGAGTGAATTCAAGGACTCAAGACGCTTATTAGTTACTTTATGTTAGAAGGCCAAGTGGATGGAGCTTGCAAAACCCAGGATGTCCAACCCAATGTGTGGGTGCCTGGTTAAAAGCTGGATTAGGGCGCGCCGGAATGTGAGGCGCGCCCCATAAACGCCGTAGGCTCTAGAAGGTACGTTCCCAGATGTACGACGTTGCATTTAGTCGCCTCACTGATGGCGAACTTTCTGGCGGTGGGAGAAACGAGTCTAGACAATCTCTCATTATACCACAAGGTATTCGCGGCAAGCGTGACATTAGAAGCTAGCCCAGCGAACCCGAGTTCCTGAGTAGGTAGCATTGATCCCATCTGAGGAGATCGAATCCAACAGTCTAACATGCAACCAGTTTCGCCCGCACTCGGGTAATTTCACTCAAATGGCTTTACAAAATTTATCTATTAAACCCGAGTATGGGCATTACTCATCTGATAGGCCCCGTACTATCAATCCTGACGACGGGTTGATGTACGATAAGTTAGCTACCGTCGTTGTCCTTCAAGATGTCCGCTCACTAAGCTCACTTTATGTTAGTATATTTAATATCCCCCATATAGAGCCTCATGTAGCCTGTTCGATCATGGTGTGCGTGCGTGGTGTCCCTCATGGTTGGGCGCCAGATGTATGTCTCCGCGTCTCTGTGTGTAGGTGTGTGTGTCAGGACACTGTCATAGAGAGACACAGTCCAATGTTTGTTTTTCATTTTACAAACAACAAAAGACTTCTAACATCGAATTCGATTCTCTGACCACGACAAAGATGACTCAAGTTACCATTCGCTTGAACAAACAGAAAACTCAAAGCCCTTAGCGACTATACCGATTCAATACAAGCTGTATATCCAACTTGATCCGTTAAACTGGATTTTTCTGAATTAATTTACACTATAGCAGTGTCGCGTTCATTTTTTTTAAAAGACTTATTGAATTGTTATGCAAAGTGTAAAACTGTACGGTAAAGCTTTGTATTATTGTTATTATTATTATTATTATTATTATTGTTATATTTAGATTTATATTTAGTTATTTACTAAGAAGGAAAATTACTGCCATTGCCGTAACTGGCTGACTTTCTGAAAAAATAAAATAAACATAGAAACGAAGACAAAAGAAAATGAAAATAAATTATAAAAATCATAATGAAAACATTTGTCTTTAAATTTTGTACACGACAGATTTGGAGATTCATATGTAAATTATGAGTGAGTCTGGTGTGAATGTACACTTTGGTTTCTTATAGTTATAATGTTTTTTTGTTTGGTGTAATGCACAAATTGTAAGACAAATTTCCTTACGGATAATAAAGATTATTATTATTATTATGTTAGAAACGAACGTGTAGTCATTCTCTGGCACTGCCAGGGTCGAGTTTCGTTAAAGAGAAACAAAATTCAGTGTAGTCCCTTTAACAGTTTCCACTGAGGAATTTTCTGGTGATGTGGCAGGTCTGCAGCAGTACCGCCCTCTGACAGGCAACGAAGATGTTCCTAGGAATGTTTAGGGCCTGGAAGGTGTCTGTGAGGTCAGTTGTTATTATCCCCTCGGTTGATATAACAATGGGGTATTTTGGATAACTTCCTTAAACGCTTAATCTCCAAACCTTGGTTCCCATATTTTGTTTGCTTTTCTCAGTTTTTCTTCTTCTTCTTCTTATTATTATTATTATTAAGTATTAATAATGTAGTAACTCCAGTGGCGGACCGAAAGGGTTAATGTGTGTGCGGCCTACTGATACACACGACCCAGGCCAATCACACAGGTCAACGGGTCAACGGCTGTCGATAGACAAGGGACAGTACTGCTAGTTCACGCAAGTATGACCTGTGTTGTGGTCATGTGATCAAGAGCCTTCACGGTCGAGAGACACGGTGTGTAACGAGAGACAGTTTTTTCCAGAACAGCAAGGCATAAGGACTGGTACCTAGTGAGTCCTCGAGAATGTAGCTGTACGAGCTAGAGAGACTTGTAAAGTTAAGTAAGGCAGTTCTGTTAAGTTCAAGAAAGCATTTGAATTGATGTAGCCAATTGTGTTGAATCGGCTGTTGATGTAATTGTCATTAAATCGCCACTTTGTTACTAGAAGCTCTTGTTGTCAAGTTCTTGTGTTAGGTGTGCTGTTGTGTTGTTGTTAAGTAGTGTTTGCAGAAGGCCTGATTGAGAAGATCGTATACGAAGTTAAATAAATCTAGCAGACATATCGTATAACTGGTAGCCCTAAATGCAGATTCTTACTAATAGTCATGATAACAACATATTGAATAGCACAGACAATTGGGGGAAAAAAAGAGGGGGGGTAACAGGTCTTAAAAGAACACAGTAAAATAGAATTTCTAATGAAGACAGATCTAACTAATTTGAAACAGGTTAAATCTAGTTCGATGAAGGCTGCACTAATTAAGTTGACTTAGCAGTCATTTGACTGCCGACTTGCACGACTGGGCCTTGCGTGCCAGTAATGTGGGTCATTAATTGGCTCTACGCGGTCTGTGTGAAGAGCGTTCGAAACAGCTGATTATACTCAGTTCAAAGATATAAAAAAAAATACCCAGAAACCTAGTATGCTGCCACTAAAAATAACTGTTCACATTCTATAAGTTTTCCTCGTCTAGTTAACAAAGATGTGTTTATATTTGTTTATACCGTAGCGCAATTGTAGAAAAATATTCAATCGTGTTATGAACGCATTGCAATAAGAAATGTTTATGCTATTGAAGAAATGTACCTAGATCTAGTGGGAAATACTCAGCCAATGAAGTACTGAATATGAGAATCGCTATTTAAATTTAAGGTCGACAAGAGCGATCGCCCTTGACTATTTTTAGTACGCGTCACGACTTAAAAGTTAGTTAGAATATAATGGAGCTAACCTATTTTAAGTTAGAGTATCTGTCTAACTGTAACCCCTGCTAAACTTTAACCTAGGCGTTTGAACAGCTCGTATAAGTTATATTTAGATCCTATCTAAAACATTAAAAACAGTCCGGCAATTATTTACGCTTACAAAATATTCAGAAACACTCGAAGCGATTTTATGATATAGTCCACGTTTAAAGATCGTCACCTAAAGTGTGCCCTTGTATGTCATTTACATGTTGTAAAAGCATGTCGTAATGATTTATATGTACGCTATGTGCTGGTTAGGTCCGGCGTCCATAATTGGCGGCGAAGTGAATTTAGTGGCCAAAAATGAAACATAAACTTCGAGAAATAAAATAAAATTTATTTAAAACTTAGAAAACTACAAGAATTACATTGGGCACAAATGTGCGGGAGGTGGGGGTGGGGGGGGCGGTGGCTGAGTGGTTAAGATCCTGGCTTCTGAACCTGGGGTCCTGGTTGCAATTCTCGGTGAAGACTACGATTTTTAATTTTGGGATTTTTTAGGGCACCCCTGAGCCCACCCAACTCAAATGCGTACCTGACTTTAGTTGGGGAAAGTAATGGCGGCTGGTCGTTAGGCTGGTCACATGACAACCTGCTCATTTAGGCTGGTCACATGACAACCTTCTAATTTAGGCTGGTCACATGACAACCTGCTCATTTAGGCTGGTCACATGACAACCTGCTCATTAACATCATCTGCACCACAGATCGCTAGGTAAGAAACTTTACTTTACAATTTTTACTATTTTTACTCTAAAAAAAATTGTTTTTAGTCCTATGCGAAGCCTTTAGCAATCAGAGGCTGCTGCCTGGTTTGCCTATGCCTAAGACCGGCCCTGACGTTACTGACATAAAGTATTGCCAACAAAAAATTAACTTTAGAAACATTTCCTGTTTGTCTTTTTTCCAACATTTTGAACGGTCAACAATGTCCAACGTTATGCTGGCTAGGTCTTTCATCTTTAAATTAGTCAGACTAAACAATTTCTAACAGTTCCACAATTTGTCGTGTGGAAAATTCAACCCCCAAGAGTTACACTTTTTTAGATGTAGTGTCTGAAGTGGGCAAACAGTGTTATTAACTAGTTCCGGCTGCTATCACATATCCGGGGTCGCCATTTGGTTACTATAATAAGTAGTTTATTTTTAGCTATTTCGTAATTAGGAATTTCTGGTTAAGGCTAATATCTAGTTCAGTTATATTTTTTTTTAATCCAACCACAGAATAAAAGCAAGTCAAAGATAAAAAAAATTCTATAAGTTAAATAGGTTTTATTCAAAGTGTACTATATCTAAAAATCGAAATTAATTAGAAATGCGTGCTTTCATCGGCTATATTTTGTTTCTTTACCATTATTTAGTGAATTTTTTTTTTGTTTAACTATTTAAAAATATCGCGTTTTTAAACAGACATTTACAAACGCGAACCGGAAATCACTGGCTTGTGTCTGATTTAGTTATTGTTTTTCTTTAGATTAGACAATCGTAAGGTCTCTCTCTCTCTCTCTTCTCTCTCTCTCCATTAAATTGTAGAGCTAAAACAAGTCTATCATGTTATATCCTTACGTTTAATTTACAATTTACAGTCATGTTAGGTTTTAGACAGAACTGAGAAACTAAAAACTGGTCACCACTTCAATGATTAAAATCTAAACCACTGATAAAATAAACCTGGTTATAAAGTGTCCTAGAAACTAATCAAGACACTTGATCCTGTCATGAGTTCACTTTAGGTGAAGGGGTTGTTGACATGGCTTGTTGACTTTGTCTCTCTAGTTGTAAATATTTCACTGAAGCTCTTGTGATACTCAATACATTCCTGCAGGGCTGGATTTAAATATGTGGAGGTCCCAGGGCTGGATTTAAGTATATGGAGGTCTGGATTTAAGTATGTGGAGGGCTGGATTTAAGTATAAGAAGGGCTGGATTTAAGTATATGGAGGGCTGGATTTAAGTATGTGAAGGGCTGGATTTAAGTATGTGGAGGTCCCAGGGCTGGATTTAAGTATATGGAGGGCTGGATTTAAGTATGTGGAGGGCTGGATTTAAGTATATGGAGGGCTGGATTTAAGTATGTAGAGGGCTGGATGTAAGTATGTGGAGGGCTGGATGTAAGTATGTGGAGGTCCCAGGGCTGGATTTAAGTATATGGAGGGCTGGATTTAAGTATGTGGAGGGCTGGATTTAAGTATATGGAGGGCTGGATTTAAGTATGTAGAGGGCTGTATTTAAGTATATGGAGGGCTGGATTTAAGTATATGGAGGGCTGGATTTAAGTATGTGGAGGTCCCAGGGCTGGATTTAAGTATATGGAGGGCTGGATTTAAGTATATGGAGGGCTGGATTTAAGTATGTGTAGGTCCCAGGGCTGGATTTAAGTATGTGGAGGGATGGATTTAAGTGTGTGGAGGGCTAAATTTAAGTATAAGGAGGGCTGGATTTAAGTATGTGGAGGGCTGGATTTAAGTATGTGGAGGGCTAAATTTAAGTATATGGAGGGCTGGATTTAAGTATGTGGAGGGCTGGATTTAAGTATATGGAGGGCTGGATTTAAGTATGTGGAGGGCTGGATTTAAGTATGTGGAGGTCCCAGGGCTGGATTTAAGTATATGGAGAGCTGGATTTAAGTATATGGAGGGCTGGATTTAAGTATATGGAGGGCTGGATTTAAGTATGTGGAGGTCTCAGGGCTGTATTTAAGTATGTGGAGGGCTGGATTTAAGTTTGTGGAGGTCCCAGGGCTGGATTTAAGTATGTGGAGGGCTGGATTTAAGTATGTGGAGGGCTGAATTTAAGTGTATGGAGGGCTAGATTTAAGTATGTGGAGGGCTGGATTTAAGTATATGGAGGGCTGGATTTAAGTATGTGGAGGTCCCAGGGCTGGATTTAAGTATGTGGAGGGCTGGATTTAAGTATATGGAGGGCTGGATTTAAGTATATGGAGGTCCCAGGGCTGGATTTGAGTATTTAAGTATGTGGAGGTCCCAGAGCTGGATTTAAGTATATGGAGGGCTGGATTTAAGTATGTGGAGGTTCCAGGGCTGGATTTAAGTATGTGGAGGGCTGGATTTAAGTATGTGGAGGGCTGGATTTAAGTATGTGGAGGGCTGAATTTAAGTTTGTGGAGGTTCCAGGGCTGGATTTAAGTATGTGGAGGGCTGGATTTAAGTATGTGGAGTGCTGGATTTAAGTGTATGGAGGGCTGGATTTAAGTATGTGGAGGTCCCAGGGCTGGATTTAAGTATGTGGAGGGCTGGATTTAAGTATATGGAGGTCCCAGGGCTGGATTTAAGTATGTGGAGGGCTGGATTTAAGTATATGGAGGGCTGGATTTAAATATGTGGAGGGCTGGATTTAAGTATATGGAGGGCTGGATTTAAGTATGTGGAGGGCTGGATTTAAGTATATGGAGGGCTGGATTTAAGTATATGGAGGGCTGGATTTAAGTATGTGGAGGTCCCAGGGCTGGATTTAAGTACATGGAGGGCTGGATTTAAGTATGTGGAGGTCCCAGGGCTGGATTTAAGTATATGGAGGGCTGGATTTAAGTATGTGGAGGTCCCATGGCTGGATTTAAGTATGTGGAGGGCTGGATTTAAGTATATGGAGGTCCCAGGGCTGGATTTAAGTATGTGGAGGGCTGGATTTAAGTATATGGAGGTCCCCAGGGCTGGATTTAAGTATGTGGAGGGCTGGATTTAAGTATGTGGAGGGCTGGATTTAAGTTTGTGGAGGTCCCAGGGCTGGATTTAAGTATGTAGAGGGCTGGATTTAAGTATGTGGAGGGCTGGATTTAAGTGTATGGAGGGCTGGATTTAAGTATGTGGAGGGCTGGATTTAAGTATATGGAGGGCTGGATTTAAGTATGTGGAGGTCCCAGGGCTGGATTTAAGTATGTGGAGGGCTGGATTTAAGTATATGGAGGGCTGGATTTAAATATGTGGAGGGCTGGATTTAAGTATATGGAGGGCTGGATTTAAGTATGTGGAGGGCTTGATTTAAGTATGTGGAGGGCTGGATTTAAGTATATGGAGGGCTGGATTTAAGTATGTGGAGGTCCCAGGGCTGGATTTAAGTATACGGAGGGCTGGATTTAAGTATGTGGAGGGCTGGATTTAAGTATATGAAGGGCTGGATCTAAGTATGTGGAGGGCTGGATTTAAGTATATGGAGGGCTGGATTTAAGTATGTGGAGGTTCCAGGGCTGGATTTAAGTATACGGAGGGCTGGATTTAAGTATGTGGAGGGCTGGATTTAAGTATGTGGAGGGCTGGATTTAAGTATGTGGAGGGCTGGATTTAAGTATGTGGAGGTCCCAGGGCTGGATTTAAGTATGTGGTGGGCTGGATTTAAGCATATGGAGGGCTGGATTTAAGTATGTGGAGGGCTGGATTTAAGTATATGGAGGGCTGGATTTAAGTATATGGAGGGCTGGATTTAAGTATGTGGAGGTCCCAAGGCTGGATTTAGTTATGTGGAGGTCCCAGGGCTGGATTTAAGTATGTGGAGACACTGTGGCAAATTTTTGTGCAGACCCCTAAAATTTAAGATTTAAGCATATGGAGGGCTGGATTTAAGTATGTGGAGGGCTGGATTTAAGTATATGGAGGGCTGGATTTAAGTATATGGAGGGCTGGATTTAAGTATGTGGAGGTCCCAGGGCTGGATTTAAGTACATGGAGGGCTGGATTTAAGTATGTGGAGGTCCCAGGGCTGGATTTAAGTATGTGGAGGGCTGGATTTAAGTATATGGAGGGCTGGATTTAAGTATGTGGAGGTCCCAGGGCTGGATTTAAGTATATGGAGGGCTGGATTTAAGTATGTGGAGGTCCCAGGGCTGGATTTAAGTATATGGAGGTCCCAGGGCTGGATTTAAGTATATGGAGGGCTGGATTTAAGTATGTCAAGGTCCCAGGGCTGGATTTAAGTATATGTAGGGCTGGATTTAAGTATGTGGAGGGCTGGATTTAAGTATGTGGAGGTCTGGATTTAAGTATATGGAGGGCTGGATTTAAGTATATGGAGGGCTGGATTTAAGTATGTGGAGGTCGCAGGGCTGGATTTAAGTATGTGGAGGTCCCAGGGCTGGATTTAAGTATGTGGAGACACCGGGGCAGGATTTTTGTGCAGACCCCTAAAATTTTTCAAAAGCTGTAATAAAGATCCACTTATGAATGAAAATACTTATATCTAATAATATGTTTTAAGTATATGGAGGGCTGGATTTAAGTATGTGGAGGTTCCAGGGCTGGATTTAAGTATACGGAGGGCTGGATTTAAGTATGTGGAGGGCTGGATTTAAGTATGTGGAGGTCCCAGGGCTGGATTTAAGTATGTGGTGGGCTGGATTTAAGCATATGGAGGGCTGGATTTAAGTATGTGGAGGGCTGGATTTAAGTATATGGAGGGCTGGATTTAAGTATATGGAGGGCTGGATTTAATTATGTGGAGGTCCCACGGCTGGATTTAAGTATGTGGAGGTCCCAGGGCTGGATTTAAGTATGTGGAGACACTGTGGCAAAATTTTTGTGCAGACCCCTAAAATTTTTAATTTTTAAGTATATGGAGGGCTGGATTTAAGTATGTGGAGGGCTGGATTTAAGTATATGGAGGGCTGGATTTAAGTATGTGGAGGTCCCAGGGCTGGATTTAAGTACATGGAGGGCTGGATTTAAGTATGTGGAGGTCCCAGGGCTGGATTTAAGTATGTGGAGGGCTGGATTTAAGTATATGGAGGGCTGGATTTAAGTATGTGGAGGTCCCAGGGCTGGATTTAAGTATATGGAGGGCTGGATTTAAGTATGTGGAGGTCCCAGGGCTGGATTTAAGTATATGGAGGTCCCAGGGCTGGATTTAAGTATATGGAGGGCTGGATTTAAGTATGTCAAGGTCCCAGGGCTGGATTTAAGTATATGTAGGGCTGGATTTAAGTATGTGGAGGGCTGGATTTAAGTATGTGGAGGTCTGGATTTAAGTATATGGAGGGCTGGATTTAAGTATATGGAGGGCTGGATTTAAGTATGTGGAGGTCTGGATTTAAGTATATGGAGGGCTGGATTTAAGTATATGGAGGGCTGGATTTAAGTATATGGAGGGCTGGATATAAGTATGTGGAGGTCCCAGGGCTGGATTTAAGTATGTGGAGACACCGGGGCAGGATTTTTGTGCAGACCCCTAAAATTTTTCAAAAGCTGTAATAAAGATCCACTTATGAATGAAAATACTTATATCTAAAAAAATGTTACATTTTAGAAGAATGAAATAGAGTTTTTGTCAATTCGATCTCACTTTCCTATTAAAAGAATATTTTATATTGTATATTTTAGTTTTAAAAGTGTATATTATTTCGTTTGTGGAGAATAATGCCCTTGGTAAACACACTGCAGTAAGTCCGGATTTTGCATTTACTTATTCCGAGCATGCAACACGCGTACATTTATTTATTCCGACTTTTTTGCACACAAACAACAACAACAACAACAACAACAAAAACACTTAAAAGTTTCTGAATCCATCGAAATTCGGATATATTTTTATCTTTATATGCTGATGCATCTATCTTTTAGAGTCCCTGGGGCTGTAACCCCCCCCCCCTCCACCCGGCCTCATTTAAATCTAGCCCTGTATTCCTACAAGAAACAATACCAGGAACAATGAAGATTAACAGCTGAGTGGACAACATCAAGGAATGCACGAACATTAAGCTGGACAGAATGGTTCCTTTGTAGTGTTGTTGTTTTTCATACCATAAGATGCCTTTTTTTTTTCTAATTCAGTCACTCGTTATGTTTAGTATTTGAGAATTTACAGTACAAAATAAGAAAGTTTTAGTTGATTCAAGCAGTTCTCTTGAAGTAATTTCTCTCCAAGTAATTTCTGTTCAAGTAATTTCTGCAGTATACTTAAATCTGAGATAACGTAATTAGAATATCTGATATGTTGAAGCCCAGAGCAGGGGGAATAATCAACCAATCATATTCCAGTAAGACCAGCACGAGAGACGTGTCCCGGGAACAAACTTTCATCATTGTCCGGAACGAGCACCTCAATGAGGCCAGAATTCGTCTTGTTGTCTCCCTTAGACCAGTGTGCCTTGACACCGTGTCCAGATATCTACGCAGACACTCGTACGTCTTGGCCGGAGCTGACCGGTAGCAGACGTTGCTCTTATAGTCTAGTGTTTCCAACGGAAGCCCCTTAAAAATGTCACGAAATTCATTCTTGAGTTCAAGGCCGCTGCAGAACCAATGAGATTTGTTGATCATAGTTTCATAGCTGACGCCATGATGTGACAGACAGGGGATGAACTCGACCATCGCTTTGCCACAGCGAAATATTTTGTCCGACAGCAAGCAATACTTCTGAAACAAGTTGAGAACACAGAGTTACTTCATTGGGAAAACGGAGAGAAAAGGACAAGAGGTTTAGAGAGTTTGAGTACAGGAAGACACATTTTAGAAGTGAATGACACTGTGAGGACGACACTGTAAGAATGGAATGGAGGGTACCAAATCAGTGGCGTAGCTAGAATGGGGGGGGGGGGGGAAGGGGGTGTTCGAATGTGAAAATCCCCCGGGTCTCCACTGGACTGAAATGTGTTTTTACATTCAATATTACCCCATTATCTCATGTCTTGATGTCGAATGTTAAAATGCAGGGCCACTAAAGAGGTCTGGCACCCCAGGCCTCCAAAATCCTAGCTACGCCACTGAACCAAATGGCCAAATAGACTTCATGACAGATAAAGATAAATTGTAGGCACGCTGACTGAGTGGTAAAGCGCTTGGCTTCCGAACCTGGGGTCCTGGGCTCGAATCTCGGTGTAGACTTGTATTTTGAATTTCGGAATCTTTAGGGCGCCTCTGAGTCCACCCAGCTCTAATGGGTACCTGACATTAGTTGGGGAAAAGTAAAGGCGGTTGGTCTTTGTGCTGTCCACATATGACACCCTCTTTAACCGTGGGCCACAGAAACAAATGGCCTTTGCATAATTTGCCCTATAGATGGCAAGGTCTGAAATGGAAACTAAAGATAAATTGAGGTGAAATGTGTGGCTGAGTGGTATAAACAGTTGGGCTAACAAAGGGGTTAGGGTTTAATTCCCGATGTTCAGGAGGGCTTTCTGATTGGGATTCGACTCGAGGTGGTAGTGTTTTCTGACCAGCTCAACAACTTTCTCCTAGACAGTGGCGTAGCTTGGGTGGGGAGGAGGGGGGATAATTTGAAAATCCCCCCCCCAAATGAGTGTTTTTTACATTAAATATTAAATATTACGCAAAATGCAGAGGGCCCCATTTAGGTCAAGCTTTCCCGGCCCCCCAAATGATTGGGAATTCCTAGCTACGCCCCTGCTCCTAGATAACCCATTCCCCTACATCTCCTCAAAATAGATTGGACAACAGAGCACTGTGCATGTTAAAACATGAAAGAGTAATTTTTTTTTTAATCTTTAACACCATCGATAATGGGATGTTTGATAATAAGCATTCTTCAACGTCATGGGCTATCGCTTGTTTTAACTGATAGTTATCTGCAAACAATAATTAATTGTATACTGTGAAGCTAGTTGGACCCCTGAATATGTTGTTTCAAATAATTATTCATTAATCCTCTCTGTCCTTTATCTTAGTTAGAACCTCTTTCAATGGCAGGCCCGTCCGTTCTTATATGTTGTCCTCCCATCGCTTTCTCTGTCTGCCTCTTCTTTCTGGTACTGTTCCCTGAAGGAAGGTCTTTGCGAGCCCCGAAGATCTTGTGATATGGCCATAGATTTTAAGCTTACGTTTTTTTTACATCATGGGGTCCAATGGCTGTAGTAACCCTGTCTCTAATCTCTTGGTTTGTGATGCAGTCCTTAAATGTGATACCTAGGATCCTTCTGTAGCATCTCAATTCCATTGCTAGGATCCTCCTCTCTAGCTCTGCAGTCAGCGTCCAAGACTCACAAGCATATACAAATGTGGCCATGACCAGGGAGCGCATCAGTCTGATTTTGGTGCCGATGGCTAAGCCTTTGTCTTCTTTTATAATACAGATGTTACTTCAAAAAAGAAGATGATTATGTCTTTCCTTATTAATAATGGTATCTAAGCTTATATGGAGTCTATGGACATTTTTTTCTTTGTTATCTTTATAGAAACTTTTTTTTAACCACCTTATATCTTTCTTACTTGTAATTTGTTTTAATGTCATCTCTTTGTTATACCTTGACACTTCCCTGATTTAGTTTCCTCACATAGGGCAGCAAGTTCTCTCCACGGAGATAGGTCATAGGCAACTTCAAGAGGAGAAAGAAATGCTTTGATTTATCCATGGATTGGCTGAACTTAATAAATACATGTATATTGACTGTAAGCATAGTTACAACACCAAGTCTTAATGCACGGCTACCATTATGTTCTTCGGTAAAACGTCGAAATTCAGTTGGTTGCTTGGTATATAATGGCTGCCTGGTCGTGCGGTTTGCGCGCTGGACTGTCGTTCGGATTTATCGACGGTCGAGGGCTCAAATCCTGCCCGCTCCCCATCCCCCGTCGTCCTGCGGGAGGTTTGGACTAGGAAGTAAACTATCTTCAACTCTGAAGGAACATCCGAAACATGTCAAACATTTTACAAACATAATCCATACAGGGGCGTAGCTAGGAATTTTCTATCGTTCGGGGGCTCGGGGGCTTGGCCTCTTTGGGGGCCCCTGCATTTTGCGTAATATTTAATTTGTAATGTAAAAAAAACACTCATTTGGGGGGGCCCCTTTCAAGTGGGGGCTCGGGGGGATTTTCAAATTCTCCCCCCTCCTCCCCCCACCCTAGCTACGCCACTGAATCCATAAATCCTCTTTCCTTTTTCTGTTGTGTCTCAAGTTCTCAACCTGAGTTTCTATTTAGTATCAGATGTTAGAAAAAAAACAACAAAGTTACATACCAAACAGAGTGTGTTTGTTACAATTTGTAAACCTAGTGCAAACATCTCAATGTCAGGAGCTGCTTATCAAATTACAAACTCAATATTCACTTCAACAAGTTCTTGTAAGAAAAAAAAATGCTTTGAAAAAAAAAATGTATAATATAATGTATTTCCTTTCTTTCTCACCCCCCCCTCCCGCCCCCCCCCCCCCCAAAAAAAACACTCTAAAAAAAAATAGCATAACGCATTTAGATAATGGCTATGAGTTTGGTTTCACGAGATGTGGTAATTTAAACGCCCCCCCCCCCCACCCTCTCTGATCCTTCCTCTCGAGATCCACCAAGTTCCTTTCAAACGTGTCATAGTTCCCTCCACCTTGACAAGTAAAGTCTCTACTCAGTGTGTAGTCTGTGTCTAGACAAATCCTCGCTAGAATGACAAAAACTGAATGGAATATTTTGGTGTAAAATTACTTTAATCTTTAAACGCAGCGACCTCATTTGTGACATAGATTTTAATTTATGCAAATTGAAGTTTAGCTTATCCACAGAAAAAAAAGAGACACAGGGCTTTAGACATTTTATGTTGCTTATCAACTAGAAAATAAAAATTCCTATCTGGAAAAACAGATCAATGACCATGGAGGCCAAGATCCACCTCACTGCGATCATTGCCCCAACGGCAACTTACGCTCGAGAGACGTGGATGTCATCCATTAAGATTAAAAAAAAGGTTTAGATGTGGCTCAGCAGCCATGGGTGAGATAGATCCTAGAAATAACATACCGATATTGTGTCACCAACAGAAACGTCTTTTGCCGCACGGGCATTCGCCCCCCACCTGTGAAGTGGTGATTGAAAGGTGTATGAGAACTGCCGGACCCCCACCTGTGAAGTGGTGATTAAAAGGTGTATGAGAACTGCCGGACAACACCTGTGAAGTGGTGATTGAAAGGTGTATGAGAACTGGCGGACCCCACCTGTGAAGTGGTGATTGAAAGGTGTATGAGAACTGCCGGACCCCACCTGTGAAGTGGTGATTTAAAGGTGTATGAGAACTGCCGGACTCCACCTGTGAAGTGGTGATTGAAAGGTGTATGAGAACTGCCGTACCTCACCTGTGAAGTGGTGATTAAAAGGTGTATGAGAACTGCCGGACCCTACCTGTGAAGTGGTGATTAAAAGGTGTATGAGAACTGCCGGACCCCACCTGTGAAGTGGTGATTAAAAGGTGTATGAGATTTCGCCGTACCCCCACCTGTGAAGTGGTGATTGAAAGGTGTATGAGAACTGACGGACCCCCACCTATGAAGTGGTGATTGAAAGCTGTATGAGAACTGCCGGACCCCCACCTGTGAAGTGGTGATTAAAAGGTGTATGAGAACTGCTGGACCCCACCTGTGAAGTGGTGATTAAAAGGTGTATGAGATTTCGCCGTACCCCCACCTATGAAGTGGTGATTAAAAGGTGTATGAGATTTCGCCGTACCCCCACCTGTGAAGTGGTGATTAAAAGGTGTATGAGAACTGCCTGACCCCACGTGTGAAGTGGTGATTAAAAGGTGTATGAGATTTCGCCGGACCCCCACCTGTGAAGTAGTGATTAAAAGGTGTATGAGATTTCGCCGTACCCCCCCCCCCCCCCACCTGTGAAGTGGTGATTGAAAGGTGTTTGGGATTCGCCGGAATAATCTTTATGAAAGCTGTAACACGTTTACCAAAGTCAGCCATGACATGGAAGCCGAAAAGAGAAACGCAAAAACAAGGGTATCCACGTAAATCTTATAGTATAAAATACAGACGTTACTTTAAAAAAGAGGATGACTACGTTCTACGCGTCATGCATGTTAACCAATGACTTCAATTCTGCCTAGTCTCTGGTTTTCATGGCTGGCTCAAGCAACCCATTCCATGCTCTAATAGCATGACGTAACGCCTTCTTACAAAGTCTAAAATCTGTGGGCATAAGCTGGGAAGAGGCTCTGGAGGCTGTCCATCATAGATCTCCGTGGAGAGAACTTGCAGCCCTATGTGCGGAAACTAAATCTTGAACTATGAAATGTCAATATCAGACAAAGAGATGGCATTTAAACAAATACAAGTACGAAGGATATAAGGTGGTAAAAATAAGTTTCTACAAAGACAACAAACAGAAATGTCCACAGACTCATATAAGCTTTGATAACATTATGAAAAACAAATATGTGTCTGTATACAAATTTTAGTTAAATTTTAAAAAGTCTTTAATTTACTAGAAAAAAACGTTGAATTAATTGTAGAGGAGGAATAAATGTTTCCATTTATCTATGGATTACCTGAACTTGATAAATAGATGTACATTGAATCCTTAACCCTTAAAACGCGTGTGGTAGTTTAGCCTCTAAACATCATAATTGTTATTCCAATTTTTATGCACTCATTGTAAAACAGCTCAGCACTTTAAGGGTTAACGACACTTTTGTTGAAGGCCATGTAATCAATAGTTTAGATAAATCAGTATTTGTACTGATACCACAAGGAAACAAGGATAATATTGATAAAAAATGCAATTAATTTAGTGGGGGAAAAAAAAGAGATCTAACAGCGCCATCTAGTAACAGAAATATAAACGGTTCGAGTCTTAATTTACCTCCATCATATCTGCAAGGGCTGGACCGGAAATCTGAACATTCGTCTTTCGAAAGGTTCTCAAGTTTGGAGCATATGACGTCTTTTGACATTCTTGTACAATATTAGACATGGACTCGTAGATTCCTTTCTCGCAGTTGAAGTAAGCTGGGGACAAAGACAATGTCCTCAATTCAGACAAAATAAAATTAAAGCATGTACAAAGATAAATATAATAAGGCTTGTCTTCGAGTCCGAAGATTAATGAGGAATGCAGTATTTTGCGTGGCTACGCAGCCCAGCTGCGAACTATATTTTTAGCCATAGATGATAGGAAGTCCGATATAAAACCTACGACTATCTGTTGTTCACAGGCGTCTCAGACTTCTGTGCCACTGTGGACTGCATTTAGTGTAAAGAGTGACCTGCGCGAGCCAGGCATGGGTTGCCTGAGCTAGCCAGGAAAACCAGTGACTTGGCAGAATTTAAGTCATTGGTTAACATGCATGACTAAAGGCATGACGCGGAGGACGTAATCATCTTCTTTTTTGAAGTAACGTCTGTATTATATCTAAACGATCGTAAGAGGAAACGTGGGAAACGATTAGGCTGAAGGGTAGCAAAACAAGACTCCCGTGGGGGTGCCTAAGGGGGTGCGAGAGCATCCTCATTGCACTGTGCGGAGTTGTAAAAAAGCTCCCACAACCTTGTCACAATCCAGGCGCTGTTCCTCAAGGGACCGTTACATAATAAATGGCGTGTCCCGCACGGTTAGCCTGGTATAGAAAAGGAAAATGGCGGGGTCTTAGTGTACGCGGCCTCTTGCCACAAGTCTGGCCCACCCGCCAGACAGAACAGTGTACACTGTTCTCATTCAGGCCGGTGAGAGGGAGCTCTTGTTCACTTTTGCTGGCCTAGAGTTCTACCTGACAGTTTCAAGAAGAAGATAAGATAAGAGCCAAATATAACGTTAAAAAAATAATCTGCGCAGGCTGGAAGCAATACAGTATTGTAGATAACTAGAGCACAAAGATAAATATAAATTCTACTGGAAATCTACGTTGTTCTACAGATTCTACTATTCTACTACTGAACTACAAATATGTAGTAGGTCCAGCTTTGTTTCTAATTCTATTTGATTTCAAATTGTACTTCGTATGAAGAAACAAATCGTCCAAAGATAAGCTGGCTCTGGCTGGACAACGTGAATAGATGGACCGGCCTCTCTCTTGATATTCTGCTAGGAACAGCTACTGACCAGAACGAGTGGAGGGATTTGGTTAAGCGAACCGTCTCAGCACACCTATGAAGAAAGTTTAAGGACATAAAGGAGGCGGTGGTTTAGCGGTTTAGCGTTGGCTTCTGAACCTGGGTTCCTGAGTTCGATTCTTTTGTGAAGACTTGGATTTTGAATTTCGGCTTTTTTAGAGTCCACCCAACTCTAACGGGTACCTGACCTTAGTTGGGGAAAAGTAAACGAGGTTGGTCGTTGTGCTGGCCACATGACAACCAGCTCGTTAACCGTTGGCCTAAAAAACAGATGACCTTAACATCATCTGCCCTGTAGATCGCAAGGTATGAAAGGGGAAACTTAACTTAACCTTAGATAGACAGATGAGAAAGAATTCTACTTGATTGCAAACTTAAGTTAGTCAGTCTTCTATTCTAATTCTATTTGGCTGCAAGCTTTAGTTAGATAATTATCGATTCTAATTTTATTTGTTGCAAACCTTAGTTAGATAATCATCGATTCTAATTTTATGTAAGCTGATTATTGTTGGACTAGGTTGGGTTATATTTCGAAATAAAGAATCACCCTTTGTGTCAGGATTTTGTGATTTTACCATCACAAAAGAGATACAAGACACCGATAGCAAAGACAAACAGACACAAACACTCTTTTGTTCCCCTGGCAATCAAATCATTAAATAAGAACAATCTGGTATAAACTTTGTCACATGTAAATTAAGAGTGAGTCTGGTGTGAATGTACACTTTGGTTTCTTATAGTTATAATGTTTTTTGTTTGGTGTAATGCACAAATTGTAAGACAAATTTCCTTACGGATAATAAAGATTATTATTATTATTTCTGTTGTACTGAAAATGTCAAAGGTCGTGGCATCAGACCTGTCACGTGGCAACGAGCGATTGGCCTAAACTGCCCACGGTTGCGATAGGCTTATATAAGATTTATCTCAATTGTACTGCAAATTGTCGTTGGACAATCACTCTAGTGTACTTCAAACAAACTTGTATTGAAACAGTGTCAACATCTTGGTAATAATAACAAATAATGACAAAACATAATATCTTCTAAGTGGGTAATAAAGAACGAAGCGATCGAATCCGCCCGAGTTTTTTTTTTTGTTCCAGTTTCTTTGAAGACTTGTTTCTGGTTTCTAAGTCCAACTAAAATGTCTTTTATTTTCGGTAAGTCTGCTGAGTTTGGCAGAATATTTAACAAGCCAATGTTTTAGTGTCGGTTCAATGGTGCATTGACGCTGGCACTGGTGTGCACACACGATAGACTGAAAGCAAACTTGACTCTCTATTCTTCCCGCGGACCTGGTGTCCTGTACTCTAGTGGAGCTGCACGCTTCATTGACTCCCTTAAACCTACGATGGGGAAAACAATAGAGTCAGGGAAAACTAAGACTCTACCTACTTATTCTCCCCCCCCCCGCCCTCCCAAACTTCATTGTTTCCACTGACGTCAACGTTCAGTACAGAGTCAAGGAAATCCTCTGTTGTTTTAAATCATTTCACCAAATAGCCAATAAAATAGAATATGTCTGTTTCAAAAATTAAATTGTTTCCTTTCAAAGTTTCCGTTAATTCAAATTGTGCAACTTTTTAAAAAATACATGATTTACAGAATTAAAAACGTGACCTATACTGATCGAAGCTGTTACATAATATACACGTCACCAATAGTAAAGACTGATAGATCTAGTAAGTACCATTTACCTTTAAGACTAGTAATAAATATGAATAACTGAGAGGACGGGAAGAGGGGGTTGGGGCGATTCATTCATTGAAGACAGAGCCGTTGTATCATAATGTGTCAAAACAGACTTCGTATCATTATGTGTCAAAACAGACCTCGTATCATAATGTGTCAAAACAGACTTCGTATCATAATGTGTCAAGACATAGGCTTTGTATCATAATGTGCCAAAACAGACTTTGTATCATAATGTGTCAAAACAGAGGCTTTGTATCATAATGTGTCAAAACAGACTTTGTATCATAATGTGTCAAAACAGACTTTGTATCATAATGTGTCAAAACAGAGGCTTTGTATCATAATGTGTCAAAACAGAGTCTTTGTATCATAATGTGTCAAAACAGACTTTGTATCATAATGTGTCAAAACAGACTTTGTATCATAATGTATCAAGACAGAGCCGTTGTATCATAATGTGTCAAAACAAACTTTGTATCATAATGTGTCAAAACAGAGGCTTTGTATCATAATGTGTCAAAACAGACTTTGTATCATAATGTGTCAAAACAGACTTTGTATCATAATGTGTCAAAACAGAGGCTTTGTATCATAATGTGTCAAAACAGAGTCTTTGTATCATAATGTGTCAAAACAGAGGCGTTGTATCATAATGTGTCAAGGCGGAGACTTTGTATCATAGTGTGTCAAGACAGAGGCGTTGCATTATTATATATCTAGACAGAGGCGTTGTATCTCAAATTATCAAGTGAGAACTGCTGTATCTGCTAATGAATAGAAATAGTATCTTTAACAAGCTATCTTTCAAATTAAAAATAAATAAATAAATGTAGAATGTCTCTTCAAGAAAGGAAAAAAAAAGTCTCGCCACATACAGCCCGCGTGTCACAAGTTGCCAACCCCTTGACACTAACATTACATCACATCAGCAGAATACAAAATGTACTTGAAATTTCAGAACAGTTCACTGCTACTCACAAATCGAATACGAGACTGAGGTCATAAAGAACACAGCACAGCAAAAAGTACTTGCGGTCATGGTTCAAATCCTCTCTATGCGACAACGAAGAGGCTGCTCTAATTACGGGTGCTGATTAAAGCGCTCGACCTAAATCCACAGAATATTTTCAACCGCTGAAACCAGAGTCTAGCATAAGTTATGATCTCCTAAAAACCTACTAATTGAATTTATTCTGAAAGATTGTATCATTTAACACGAATAAATCCACCCAATCAGAATGCTGCACTAATTAAATTTGAGAAGTCTAAAAGATGATATCACAAGATGGCAGACAGCTTTAAGAATATAATTTCGGCAAAAGGTTCTCTGAATAAAATAGTAAACATTCAGACACACACTTGAGCAAACGCACGTAATCACATACAAGTTATCATCCACACACACAGGGTGGGAAACAGACTCACGCACACGCGTACAAAAACTATGTAGAGGAAACGTAATGGAAATAAAATTGTAAAATCTGTTTCTACAAAATAGTTTGTCTAAGGCGTAACCAGTAGTAGGGCTGAAACAAGATGAGTAGGAACAGATTGACTAAAAGAATATCATAGCAGCACAAAGATACGCACACAGAGTCACCACAGATTCACTACAGATTCACCACAGATTCACTTAAATAACAATAACAGATACACATCCAAACACACAGATATTTAAAAAAAAAACACAGATGCAAACAGATACTCATCCACAGATACACATCCACAGATACATACACACACACATTTAAAAAAAAATCACAGATACACACGCAGATACTCATCCTCAGATACACATCCACAGATACATACACACACATATTTTTTTAAAAATCACAGATACACACGCAGATACTCATCCTCAGATAGACATCCACAGATACATACACACACATTTTTTAAAAAATCACAGATACAAACGCAGATACTCATCCTCAGATACACATCCACAGATACATACACACACATTTAAAAAAAAATCACAGATACACACGCAGATACTCATCCTCAGATACACATCCACAGATACATATACACACATATTTTTAAAAAACAAATCACAGATACACACGCAGATACTCATCCTCAGATACACATCCACAGATTAAAAAAAAACAACAGAGACACACAGATGTACACGCAGACACACACAAACACACACACGTGCAAACAGGTACACACTCACACATACACTTATACTAAGGTTGGCTCTCACCCCAAAATACGGCTGTTTGTTTGTTTGTTAAATTTGTTTCTAAGATTTGGATGTTTCTTCAGATTTCGAAGATAATTACATTCTAGCCCAAGCCTCCCTCAGGAAGACGGGGGATGACAGCGGGGATAGCTCGAATCAGGAACCATAGAAACCAAACGACATTCCATCCAACATACCACACGACACTCACATAAACCCAACACATCACGTAGATCCGCGTCACAAAGTCATCAATCGTCACAGAACCAAATCTGAAATTGATAAATTGAATTGGTAAAAACAAAAATTCGTTTAAAATGAACGAGCTCTATATTTAATGTTTAATATGAATGGATTCGTCAAACTTTCCAAACTGAAAGTAAAAATGTGAAGCTTCTTCTTCAAATTATTTTGTTATCATCTTTTAGAGTTAGGCCTGGACACCTCCCCCAGAGAAGCTCTCACCGCTCCAATGGTTGTTTACTGAGATGACTGTATCGTTACACGGAACTCTCTGTCTTAGGAGCGCAGCTTAATAAGCACCTAAACCTCAACCTGTGGGTCGCGACCCCTTTGGGGGTCGAATGACGATTTGCCAGGGGTCGCCTAAGACCATCGAAAAAATGGATTGTTTTGTCTATTCTTCTATTGCGCTGTGCGTTTGCGGGAGGGGGGGGGGCGGGAGGTAGGGTCGTGGCAGAGTAGGGGATTGTAAAAAGGGGTCGCCGAGCATAAAAGGTTGAGAACCGCTGACCTAACGGCAACGTGGAAAAACGTTCTACCAGATACCCCCTCCCCCCACTGGTCCACAAATGAGATTGGACCATAGCGCTCTGAGCATGCTATAAGCATGAAAGTAGCGCTATTTAAAGATGCAATTAAAAAATTAGCTAAAGTTTCGAAGAGAATAAACTCACTAACAATGTTTGCCTCGATAGAAGTAAAAAAATCTATAAGAATGAGTTATCTTTATATGAGAAAAGAGTCCTTGTAATCATAACTAATTTCCGTAAGGATCAATAAAGCAGTCTTAGTCTTAGTCTTAGTCTTAAAGAAATAAATTGAAGAAGAAACTTCACATTTTATAACAAGTTCGACAATCGTTCAATAGTTGTATTATATAACCAGTCATAAATATAATATTCATTTCCATGATGGCATAAAACATAATATAATACAATCATTTTCACAATATCATTCTGTCTTTATCAATTATCTGGGCGGAATGTAGCCCACATTATAATACTTCCTAGAAACGCCTTTGGGACTTTCTGAAATATTTAAAATCAATTTGGAAGATTAGTGTCTGGACCATTAGACACTCGCGTCTGTGTCCGCCAGTAGTGTAGCTCTGTAGGATTGTTTTGAGCTGAACTAAAGGTTTATTTAGGAATTATTCTGTTAAAATTTTGGGTTGGAATTTTTACATTGCTTCAAAATCAATAAAACAGAAGTAATGCGTAGGACGTAATTATCTTCTTTTTTGAAGTAACGTCTGAAATATATAAGATAAAAAAAAAAGATAAAGATAAAGTATAACATTGACAAAATAATTCCTCTGGCAATTTTGTGGGAATGAAACTACGACTAATAAACAGACAAGATTTGTTTAATCACTTGACAAGGACAATAGTTCTTTTTGGTCTAATATTTCTCTCTCTCTGTATCTCTATCTTCCTCTATCTATCTATCTATCTATCTATCTATCTATCTATCTATCTATCTGTATGTCTGTCTATCTATCTATATATTTATCTATTTATTTATCCATCTCTATCTATCTATCTATCTATCTATCTATCTATCTATCTATCTATCTATCTATCTATCTATCTATCTGTCTGTCTGTCTGTCTGTCTGTCTCAGTCTCTCCTCCTAACAATGATCAAACATTGTTGCTAAATATACACCATATATACATGTAAAGAAAGAAACGCCCAATTACTCAATACTGCAAGATTTATGTTCCTTATTCAGTATACAACAAAATTAATTACAAACAGTAATAAATTAATTTGTTAATTTTTTTTTATTGATTCATGTATTGTCTTCGACAACGAATAATTGTGAATAGTTTCAAGCTGATCTGACTATGGGAAGTGGGAGAAATAACGTGTACAAGTTTTTACCTGACAGAGTGAGTTGAGGTACGTTTTGTATATACAAACCTCTTGCAGGACGAGTGATAATGATATGATTGAAAACTCGGGACCACTTTCTTTACAGCGGAATGGGTGGCGGACAGACATAAACCACCTGGCTACCTGTCACTGGTGCTCGAATTCAAATTCGACTCGCTCCTTCAAATTATACGATAATTACGTCCAACGCGTATTCATTAGTCAGTCTAGATGTGAATCTTAATTTATTTATGCTATACAAATACATTAATAACATACTTCAGAACATAGTCTTCTTTTAGCCTGCTTACAGATGGTTAGGTAATAGATTAACCCTAAAACTATTATTATAGCTTTTTTATAGCGCTACTTTCATGCTTATAGCATGCTCTGAGCGCTTTGGTCCAATCTCATTTGTGAACCAGTGGGGGGAGGGGGTATCTAGGAGTTGGTTTTCCGTGCTCAGTAAACGCAACTCTGCCCGAGTCGGGTGTCGAACCTCGAGCCCCCTTCTACGTAGCCAAGACAAGCCAAGTTCAAGCGCACTTATCCTCTCGACCACGCTTTCCAGCATATAGATGTAATGAGCTTACATCGACAGCAAATATTCAAATAATATAATTACATTTCTTTACTTTAAAAGTGTAATGAGATTGGTCCTACATTTGTAAATTTATCTCACAAGTTTACAGGTAGAGGACAAAAAAACAAGGCTCTCCGCGTCTAAAATGGCCTCGCACCTTCTTATTAGTCCTAAAATTTGTGGCCATCAGCTAGGAGGAGTCAGTGAAAGTCGTCTATGAAAGATCTCTGTGGAGAGATTACCGCCTAATGCAAACACACGATACGGGAGGACCTAAGTCTAAGTAAACACGTCTGTAATCTATAATAATAAGTCTTTTCTTCGAGTCCGAAGATTAATGAGGAATGCAGTATTTCCCGTAGCCACGCAGCCCAAGCTGTGACCTACATATTTTGCCACAATGAGGCAAGCATAACGATTGTCCGCCGGTGGTCGATTAAGATTTTCTTTTCGCCGTCTGCGTCTGTCCTCGGCATCGGATTTTCTTTTGGTCTCAAATGTGTATCCCGCCGCCTTTGTGAGCGACCTCGAGCTGCATCCTTCTGAAGCCGCATGCAACCAGGTGCTCTCTGTAATATATAAGTCTTTAAGCAACAAACATTCCTTCAATTAAAAAAATGAATATGAGTTGAACGTGATCAAGTATAATTCAAGAGAAACACGGAATATTTCTTCTGTACAGGGGCCTTCATGGAAATAGGGGGCACTTTAGGGATAACAGTTTGAGAAACATCGCCATTGCAGACGCAAAGCTGTGTAAAAAAAAAATATCACGTCATTAAATTTGACTTCCTTGGAAACTAAAACCCAATCATGGCGAATGTTTACACATAGAATGTGTTCAAACCATTGAAATGGTTTCATGTTAAACATTTTCACTAAACAAATACAAATGTCTATACTACATAAAGCAGAGGCTTTCTTTTCAATAATCAAACCAATTTAATAAATTATAGGCTGTCAGGTAATATGAAAAGGATGTAGATCTAGTCTATATTTTTATAATATAGACCTTATTATAGATCTAGGCTTATAGACTAATTGAGTCTAAGAGTGACTTGAGTTGAGTCTAGTCTAGCCCTAGATCTCGTCTAGTGTCTTGCTCTAGTTTTAAAGAAGGCTAGAGTTGTAGATTAGATCTATTCCTAGAAGTATAGACCTAGATCTCTTCTAGTGTCTTGCTCTAGTTTTAAAGAAGCCTAGAGTTGTAGATTAGATCTAGATCTATTCCTAGAAGTATAGACCTAGATCTCGTCTAGTGTCTGGTTCTAAAAAAAGTCTATAGAGTTGTGGATAAGATCTATTCCTAGAAGTCAAGACCTAGATCTTATCTTCTTATCTTATATGATCGAACCAAAAGTAAATGAAAAATTTTTATCATGATCTTGAAACTAAGCCTATACTACATTTAAATAATAATAATAATAATAATAATAATAATCTTTATTGTCCGTAAGGAAATTTTGTCTTACATTACCCCAAAGGTAGACATATAGATCTAGATCTACTTTACGTACAAATAAATCTAGTTTCTTGTTCGGATTTCAAAAGAGAAACTTGTCCTATCTTCATTATCTTGCACGCTGCCCAGCCAACTTTTCACTGGACGACACTGACGTCATACTCGCGTCCACTGTTCCTGGAATGGTGACCCATAGAAGTGGGGGGAGGGGGGGAGGGATTTGGTTACGCACCCCTACGAAGTGCAGGGACGGACGGGATAAGTTCGGCTATAAACATCTAGACTAGCGCTACACTAGATTCAGATAGTGTTCTAGATTTTGATCTACTCACAAATCTCATATCAACTAACTCTGTCATTTTGCACACGTTATATCTCCCACCTCCAATTCTGGGATCAAGTTGTCCTTATCAAAACATTAATTAATCATCTTTTTTTTTTTTTTTTTTTTAAGTTACGTCTGTATTATATAAGATAAGATAATTCATCAAAAAAAGAATATTTTTTTTTTAAATTTAATTAGTGGTAAATAATTTATTTTGTTTGAGTAAAGAAAAGGGAAATAAATCTTACAATATCGAGATACTTGACTTGTACGGTTCTTCCCCTTATTATATACGAATTTTTTTTATTTTTATATATTTTGTTTTTTGTTTTTATTTAGATTCTAGATTTATGTTATTATTACATTCCATTCTCATCTAGATCTTAGATACAAATAGATGTACTTTAAGCCAGGGGTTCTCAACCTGTGTGTCGCGACACCCTTGGGGGTCGATTGACGATTTGCCAAGGGTCGCCTAAGACGATCCAAAATATGGATTGTTATTGACTACTCATCTATTGCTGTGTGTGTGTGCGGGGAGGGACTCGCGGCAGAGTGGGGGATTTAAAAAGGGGTCGCCGAGCATGAAAGGTTGAGAACCGCTGCTTTAAGCTATTTCCAATTTATTTAGCACCGGTACATTGGTTTTAAATTTAAGTTTAAACTCCAACATTTCAAATGAAACTTAAAGTTCAACACTTTAATTAACAGGCACGACGGGATGAACACATGAAGGAACGTCCCTAATTTATAAGCTAAGATAAGATAAGATGGTATATATTACAGACGTTACTTCAAAAAAAGAAGATGATTGCGCCCTACGCATTTCATGTGTCAATCTAGTCATGCATGTTAATCAACGACTTAAACTCTGTTAATTCGTTGGTTTTCCTGGCTGATTCAGGCAACCCATTCCATTCTTTAATTGCACTAGGGAAGAAGGAGCACTTATACGAATTTCTTCTAGCGTATGGAATAAGAAATGTGCCTCTATCTTTGTGTCTTTCTGAGCATTTCATTAGGTTTTGTTTTTCAATTTATAAATTATAGTTATAGTTGGTTAAAAATATCACGAGGTCACAACAAACGAAATTTTTTAAAAATTTAAATATAGATAGATTCTTGCACTAGTTCTTATCCAAGAAAATACCAAGGTTCCTTCAAAAGAGAAGATAATTACGTACTACACGAATCCCTGTTTTAGTATTAATGTAGTCGTGTATGTTAATTAAACTTAACTCTAGGTTTTCTTGGTTAATTCAGTCAGCGTTGTCCATGCTCTAATAGCACTAGGTAAAAAGGAGAACTTATACGAATTTGTCCTAGCATATGGAACTAAGAAATATGCTTCTTTCTGGGCATCTTTTTTGGTGTTGATTTTGTATTTGTAAGTTACGGTTCAGTGCTTTCTATATTATTGCTACTTTTCTAAATTCCATATAACGTTTTGTGTTTTTCAAGGCCTAAAAGGCTGCAAAAAATGTCGCAGAAAAACAGCTTCCATGGTGACCTCCCTAAACTACAGCCACTTCCGGTTATACTCCCCGGTCAAGTGAGAGAGATGAATAAAGAGGAGAAGCTCAAAGCCCGGCTGTATTCCTACGCGCCTCTTACTGCGCCCATCAATCCGCGAGCCCTGAAGTTCAAAGGTGTCACCCAATGCCAAGCCAGGAAACTCACCAAGCCCATTGAACGCAGAGTTGAGCCATTGGTAGGTTTTGAAGTTGGTAGATTTACACATAAAACTTGAATTTCGTATTTTTCTTGATTATGGTTTATAGCATTTATTTGAATTTACAGCATTCATATGATTAGCTACTAGTTTTATGTCGTAAAATTAAATCACAAAATAACAATCGCCCTCTTATAGTTGTATGTAGATGTAGTTAATGTTGTAAAAATGTTTGCAAAATGTTTTACATGTTTCGGATGTTCCTTCAGAGTTGAAGATAGTTTACTTCCTAGTCCCAACCTCCCGCAGGACGACGGGGGATGGGAGCGGGCAGGGTTTGAACCCTGGACCATCGATAAATCTGGACGACAGTCCAGCGAGCAAACCGCACGATCAGGCAGTTACCATATCAGACTTTGCAATCTAAAGGACAGGTGATATAGAGATCTTGCTTTTCTATGGCCAGGCCGAGCGCGTTATGTGACCAGACTATCGACCGACCGCATTTACTTTTTCACTACTAATGGCAGCCAGGCAAGGACCCATTAGAATTAGATTGGCTCACAGTGCCTTTATAAAAAATCACAATACCAGTCTTCATAGGTATTCGAACCCAAGTCCCTTCGTTTCGGAAGCCAGCGATTTACCACTTAACCAGCATTCCCCATAGATAGATAAAGTACTGAAAACAAAATAAATTTTATGTGGGTCGCATTTCTAGAAATTAAAATGCAACACAAAGAGAATTTTTTTTTTTTTATTTCGTTTGAAAACGAGAAAATAAAGGGCGTGGTCTGTGACACCGCTTTTCTTTTCATAGAATATGAAGATGAACCTAAACTGTTTATAAATCAAGTATTTTTCCTATTTGAACAGCCTTCACTACAAAAATATCAAGAGACCCACCAGCCGGAATTCCTCCAAAAGAAAGAGCTTGAGAGATTGGAAAAACTCAGAAAGTTAAAAGAGGAAGCGGAGAAAGCTCAGAAACGAATGAAGAAACAACAGCGTCAAAGTTTAACGGTTGATGTGGACAGCCTCCAAGACTTGACGGCCTTGAAAAAATCGGTTGGTCCAAGGCAAAGTAGAATGTTGATCAAAGTATCATTTTTGATACTTTGGAATGTTTGTAGCATTATTTTTAGAAAATGTTTGCTTGTTTGTAAAAATAGTTTCCATGTTTCGGATGTTCCTACAAGGATGAAGATAATTTACTTGCTAGTCTAAACCTCCCGCAGGACGACGGGGGATGGGAGCGGGCCATCGATAAGTCCGAACGACAGTCCAGCGCGCAAACCGCACGACCAGGCAGCCATTGACATTCTGTCTGGTTCTTGTTTAGTTTTCTGTACCCATGGATTACTCAGATCTAGTAATTATGTCTGTTTAAATCGCCCTAAATTGTGCCGATGTCCCATGAAATCTAAAATCTGAGTCTAAATTCAAATCTTTTAATAAATTAAATTTACATCTTGGAAAACAAAGTCTCAATACAGAGAAACAAAGTCTCACCACAAATTTACGTTAGAACAACCAATGCATTTATTTATTATCTTTGTAAAAATGAGCTAACTACAGTTTGAGTTACCTGAGCATTTTTGTAAGTATTTTTTCAGTCTTCTACAACTTCCGAAGTGGAGCCATCAGTGGTTGAGAAATTTTACAGACAGACTTTTCCTATTGTAACCTATGTAAGTTGTTGACACTGACCTATACATTCATGTTATAAACTATGTAAGTTGTTGACATTCACCTATACATTCATGTTATAAACTATGTAAGTTGTTGACACTGACCTATACATTCATAGTAAGTTTTCGACACTGACCTATATAAGTTCATGTTATAACTGTTTTAGTTGTTAAATATAATCTAAGTTGTTGTCACTGACCTATATAAGCTCATGTTATAACTGTTTAAGCTGTTATCATAATCTAAGTTGTTGACCATGATCTACATTGTTATATATAATCTAAGTACTTAATACTGACCTATGTATTCATGTTAATGTTCTTGTTGTCTTTTATGTTGTTAGATAAGATAAGATAAGATAAGATAATTTTATTGATCCAATCAAATGGAAATTCAGTTTGACTACAGTTGACAACCTCAGCGTAACTACTTTACAAAAACATTATGGATGAAAAATTCGAACAACATTCACTCACGAAACACATACACATTCACAACCAGCGCTTTATGAATTATACTTCTATGTACTTCTCGATAACGACAGGTGATCTTGTAACACTCTGACTGACAGTGGGATAAAGGAGTTTTTAAATCTTTCTGTTTTAGTCCTAATGGAAAGGAGACGACCACTTCGTTCAGATCTTATGTAACAGTGGTTTAATGGGTGCAGGTTATCTTTAAGAATCGTGAGTGTTTTGGAAATGCATCTTTCATGAAAAAGCTCTTCTAGAGATGGTAGCTGTATTTGAGTGATATACGATGCTTTTTTAATTAGTCTATTAAGTCTATGTCTTTGTGCCAGTGAAGTAGTTGATCAATTTACGCATGGGAAACTAGCTTGTAATATTTAATGTTTTGATCCTCAGGAGGACATGTGCTTGACCCAAGTGGAAGAGTCCATTGTGGGCAGAGGGAAGAGCAAGATGGGCAAGATCCATACATTTCAAAGCACGCCTTCCACGGACAACACAATCAAATGTAAGTCATTCTAAATTACGTTTATTTATAGATCTAGTAAATAGATCTACACTTTAAAGAAAGAAACGATGATGAAGAAATTCAATAATATATCGAAGTTTGCATTTGGGCCTCACGTTGGTCTACTGACCAGTCAGAAAACGCACGTTTAAACTGTAAGGCCATATCACTATGTAAAAGTAAAGTTCCCCTCTCAGACCTTTGTGGTCTATAGGGCAGATGATGTAAAGGTCATCTGTTTCTGTGGCCTACGGTTAACTAGGGTGTCATGTGGCCAGCACAACGACCAACCGCCTTTACTTTTCCCCAACTAACGTTAGGTACCCATGAGAGCTGGGTGGACTCAGAGGCGCCCGAAGATCCTGATGTTATCACTATGTACTCATGGCTCATTTCTGAGGGGGAAAAAACCAGAAAGGGAAAGTGATGAGAAGACATCAAAGTATTTAAATATTTAAAAGGGTTTAATTAAAAGTTGAAAGGGAAAGGGATAACGAAAGAAATGGCTTCAAGTTAAAAGTAATATACATGTAGAGTTTGAAAATTAAATCATCACTCAGCTGATACTAAATTTTAAATGTTAAATGTGATATGATTGAAATGTTAAATGTACTATGATAACTAGATTAAAAGTGCTGTTAATATACAGGTTTAATGTGTCATGATTACACAGGTTTAATATGCTAAGATGACACAGGCTAAACCCTAACCAAAAGAACTAAATTGTAAATTAAGCAAAAGAACAATTACGAAATGTCAATGTTATAATTATAATAATAATTATAGCTTTTATATATATCGCTACTTTCACGCTTTTAACATGTTCAGAGCGCTTTGGTCCAATCTCATTTGTGACCAGTGGCGAGGAGGGGGGAGGTAGGGGGTATCTGGGAGAAGGCTTTCCGTGCTGCCTTTAGGCGCTCAGAAAAAAACAACTCTGATCAAGTCGGGTGTCGAACCTCGAGCCCTTTTCATAGGTAGCCAAGCCAAGCGTATTTGTCTTCTCGACCACGCTTCCCTTGTATATCTTCCAGTCTGTGAGTGTATGTTGAGTTGGAAGCTTATAATTTAACTTTATTAACTATTGTGTGTGTGTGAGTGTATGTTGAGTTTGAAGCTTATAATTTAACTTTATTAACTATTGTGTGTGTGTGTGTGTGTGTTGATGCAGTTATTCCCAGTTTTGCGGGCCTGGATGACATGGACCTCATCGTCAAGACGGTCCTGGAGAATCGAAACCGTATCGCTTGTTTGTATCTAACTCCTAAAGTCCCAAAAGACTCAGTGGACTATCACTATTACAATCTCAAGTAAGTTTAGTGACTAGATTGTTGTGTAAGAAACCTAAAACTAGATCTCATTGTACTGACATTGAGCTACCATGGGGTGCCAGGACATCCGCGCTGTTATCAGTAGTAGACGCCTCTGCTGGCTTGGTCATGTTCCCAGAATGCTACAAGCTCGACTCCCAAAAGACATTCTGTATGGTGATCTGACAGAAGGCAATACATCTCCTTGTTTCCCACTTATTAAGTTTACTTATGTATTTCTTTAACATCGACATCTATAGTAGGAGGTACTGGATAGAGCCAACGCCATGGTCAGAAATGTTTCACGTAAAGAGTAGCTCCAGGCTGGAGCAACCTGCCCAGTGTGCGGCCGAACATTCCGGGCTGACATAGGTCTCACCAGCCACATGAGGAGGCACCAAACCCCAGTGCAAAGCCCTCAGCCCCCTGGATGACAAAGTGGTCATCATCGAACCACGATGGACGAACTATATATAGCATTTTATTTATCACACACTCACACTCATAGTTCTTCATATAGATACGCAGAACCACGCAAACACACACACGCAAGAATTATAAAATTGCTTAGCTCCTTTGTTTTGTCGCCTGCATTTGGACCCCCTCCCCGAATGTATGGCTGTGAGCTTTAATAACACTATATATATAGTGCGTCCATCGTGGTTCGATAATGACCACTTTGTCATCCAGGGGGGCTGAGGGCTTTGCACTGCGGTTTTGTGCCTCCTCGTGTGGCTGGTGAGACCTATGTGGGTCCGGAATGTTCGGCCGCACACTGGGCAGGTTATTCCAGCTGGAGCTAGCGTCACTGGCCTTGCTTTTCTTCTCTGGCGTTTTTTCTTCTGCCAGCGCTTTTCTCTTTTCCTCAGCAACACTACAGTTATATTGGCGAATGTTCCGTTGTTTATAAATGCTAGATCGCTGATTTCTTGTATTATTAACAAAATACACTATAGAGCGAAGTGATTTAGGCGCATTCTTTTTGAATTATCCTGCGTTGTAAGGCGTGAATCCTTAACATTCGTTATAACACTGACAGATATAATCTTACACCATGTCCCCACAAATATTTTTTTTTTAATTTCTATAATATCACTCAGACCTTAGATTGTCTATCGAATGTAAAGCGATATCACTATTCTGGTTATCAAATAAAAATGACTGTTCACAAATCTATTAATTACTACTCACTAGTGGTATAACTCTGATGTAGCTTATTGGCACCTCTGCTGTAGTCTCATTGACACATCCGGTGTAGTGTTGTCTCCATGACACTTTGTAGTGTTATTGACACCTCCGATGTATTTTAACAGGGACACATCTGGAATCGTGTGTCTCCTTGATAAATCTGGTGTAATGTGTTTCCTTAATAAATTTTGATGCAATGTGTCCTTGATAAATCTGATTTGATGTGTCTCTTGATAAATCTGATGTATTTTGTATCCTTTATAAATCTAATGTAATGTGTCTCCTTAATAAATTTAATGTAATGTGTCCTTGATAAATTTGATGTAATGTGTCTCTTGATAATTCTGATGTGATGTGTCTCTTGATAAATCTGGTGTAATAAGTCCTTGATAAATTTGATGTGATGTGCCTCTTGATAAATCTGGTGTAATGTGTTCTTGATAAATCTGATGTGATGTGTCTCTTGATAAATCTGATGTGATGTGTCTCGATAAATCTGATGTGATGTGTCTCTTGATACATCTGATGTGATGTGTCTCTTGATAAATCTGATGTGATGTGTCTCTTGATAAATCTGATGTGATGTGTCTCTTGATAAATCTGATGTGATGTGTCTCTTGATAAATCTGGTGTGATGTGTCTCTTGATAAATATGGTGTAATGTGTCCTTGATAAATCTGATGTAATGTGTCCTTGATAAATTTGATGTGATGTGTCTCATTATTATTCTGGTGTAATGTGTCCTTGATAAATTTTATGTAATGTGTCCTTGATATATCTGGTGTAATGTGTCCTTGATAAATCTGGTGTAATGTGTCTCTTGATAAATCTGATGTAATATGTCTCTTGATAAATCTGATGTGTAGTGTAACTCTTGATAAATCTGATGTAGTGTGTCTATTGATAAATCTGATGTAATTTGTCTCTTGATAAATCTGATGTGATGTGTCTCTGGATAGAGTGGCTGAATACAAAGACGTCAATAGAAAAGATTATCTGTCAATGAGCTACAAGTTTGTCACCAGGATTAGGTACGGCATGCAGATGGAAAACATGACCCTCGAGCAGTGGACTCAAGAAGTGGACATTTTTAGAAGACTTAGAGTGGTCAGTCAGTCAGTCAGTCAGTCTATCTATCTATCTATCTATCTATCTATCTATCTATCTATCTATCTATCTATCTATCTATCTATCTGTCTGTCTGTCTGTCTGTCTATCTATCTATCTATCTATTTATCTATCTATCTATCTATTTATCTATCTATCTATCTATTTATCTATCTATCTGCCTGTCTGTCTGTCTATCTATCTATCTATTTATCTATCTATCCATCTATTTATCTATCTATCTGTCTGTCTGTCTGTCTGTCTATCTATCTATTTATCTATCTATCTATCTATTTATCTATCTATCTGCCTGTCTGTCTGTCTGTCTATCTATCTATCTATTTATCTATCTATCTATCTATCTATCTATCTATTTATCTATCTATCTATCTATTTATCTATCTATCTGCCTGTCTGTCTGTCTTTCTATCTATTCATATGTTTGTATTTTTGAAAACGGTTTATCTGTCTGAACGTTGGACTGTCTATCAATCAGTTTATGAGTTGTTAACATTTCTTCACTGCCTATGCTATCAATGATTTTGTCTATTATTAAGTCAAATGTTTACTGTACAGTATAACACCTTTCGCCTGCACCGGAAATGGAAAGCCTTCAACGTTTGGCTGAAGAACATGCAATCACTGAAAACAAATTTATGCAAGAAGTTTTTGAACGAACATTTGTTTATGTTGAATCATGTAAGTAAGAATTCTTTTTAAATGTTCATACGGTAGATGAGCTAGAGATTTGCCATGTCTTTAAAAAAAAATGGGATCTTAGATTACTGCTATTAGAACCTTAAGCTGCAGACCTACAACTTACAAAATTTTTTGCTTTCATGAACTATATAAATTTCTCAAAAGATGTTTGAAACACATAAAGTCTGGACCGATACTTTGTGTTAGTTATGGTACATTCTGTTCAACTTTTATACCTCTCTTTAAATTTATCTATAACGACATTCCATTTTATCTTCCTGTCGGGATGTCAAATAATGTTTTATTGTAATTTTGTTTAAAAATAAAGATACCAGTTTCATTCTTTGCGATCTACGGTGACAGATGATGTAAAAGTTTCTATGGGCGAAGGTTAACGAGGGTGGTCAGCTCAATGACCAACCGCCTTTGCTTTCCCAATGTAAGTCATGTACTTATTACAGATGGATGAACTCGGAGGCGCCCTAAAAATACCGATGTTCAAAACCAGTCTTTTCTAGGATTTGAACTCAAGAAGCCTAGCGCTCTATCACGCGGCCACCACGCTCCATTTTAGAGTGTAGATATTGTAGGTAGTGAATGTGTTATTGAAATACTTTCTTAAAAACATTTTCACATAATTACCTTTTGACTTTTTCCTTCCAATGAAACACATAAAGTCTGGACCGATACTTTTAAGGACCGAAGATATTGAGCTTTAAATGAGGACACTTAAAAAATTACTCGGCTTAGATTCACAACCTACAAAATACATCAAATTATTCATCTTAGTTGAAACTCTTTTTAGTTGTGACCTACAGAGTACGTAAGTGAAGTAAAGCGCTTCTTTGACGTCCTAAACCATATAGGCCAGATCTATTTAAAATTACACACATTCGTTATGTCTGTAATTTGATCTGACTTTATTAATCCATTGTATTTCCTCATATCAAAATGTACGTAAATATTAACATTTCTTATAATTTGAATGTTTAGTGCTGAAGCACTTGGAAAGTCAATCGTTGTTCGTCGCATGTGGACTGGAATGTCTCTCTAAACCAGCGGTTCTCAACCTTTTATGCTCGGCGATCCCTTTTTACAACCTCCCACTCTGCCGCGACCCCCCCCCCCGCACACACACACACATAGCAATAGAAGAATAGACAAAACAAAAAAAAATAATTCATTTTTTCGATGGTCTTTGGCGACCCCTGGCAAATCGTCAATCGACCCCCAAGGGGGTCGCAACTTACAGGTTGAGAACCCCTGCTCTAAACTATACGTCTACAGTCGCACGAAAAAGCGCTGTAAGAGATGAACCATAGTCGTTCTACGACTGACGGAGATAACAAATAGACAAAACACAATTTTGTCTCTTTGTCGTTATTGTGTCAATGTCCATACTTTCAGACCTTGAGACCAGCTATAGTGACAGTGGTGGGCTTGTGTCTGACCACTCGACAGCTAGAGATGTACGTCGTGGATGACCGAGTCTGTTATACGCTGGACTCATTTCTGGACACTCAGAAAGCCCAGCTGAAAGAGGTAACTCTGCAGATCATTAGATTCGTGTTAGCCACGTAATGTCAAACTGGCAAAGGTCAGGGCCAGTCAGGGGAGATAGTATGTTCCTCAACCAACCAAGAACCACTAATCAGTATGTTTGTTAATTAAAGGACATCCCAATGCTTTTTAAAACATTTTGTTTCGTTCAACTTACTTAGACTTAGACTTAGGTCCTCCCGCGCCGTTCGGCGCATTGGGCGACAAGCTGTCTCCATAATGATGTGTCACTGGCAATGTCTGAAGCCTCCTCCCACCTGGTGTCCACTGTTCTGAGGTCCTCCATGAAGGTGTGTCGCCAGGTAATACGAGGACGTCCCTGTTTGCGCTTTCCTCGTTTTGGCTTCCATGTTATCGTGTAAACGGCAGTTCAAGTTCTACTTCTGTGCCGTTTAGTAGTGTTCGAAGTCGAAATAGCCTCTAAGGGAGATAACTAGATCTTAAGAGACATTTGTGGGAATATACGGGTTATCTTCCTTTTTGAGTACTCTCTTAAACCAATAGTAGGTCGAATAAATTATCTCATAACATTTCCCAGCCTTGTTGATAGGCCTATCGGTAATTTTTGCTCTTACTTGGATCCCTTCAGTACAGACAAAATGTTCAAACATGTTTATATTATACTCTAATAGATCTGGCGATTGGATGAAAATACAGATAGATCTAGGTAGAACAAAACATGCTCATTTGTTTTCTGTTTCTTAGACTTAAAATTTAATGTGCAATACTTGTATGTCAAGGTCAAGACACGTCTGGATAGGTTCCGTGATCTGGTGGCGAACACAGTGTATCATGCTTGTAGATCCTGTCTCATAGAAGCTGGTTTTTTGCCAGACGACGACCCTTTGTTCTCAGGTATAGAACCTAGCTGGCCTGGAATTACGCTGTTGTGGGCTAATCTAATCTGACTTCACTTCTGTCTCAATTATTACTTCACATTAACCACAGAATATTATAAGTTAATAATATACTTAACTCTTTCTCTCCTAATCGACGATATCATCGTTGATTTTGACCTCATTAAATTTAATTGATGTTTAATTTTTTTTAACTTGACTTTGAATTATATAAAAAAAGAGCATGCATTTCCCTTTAATTCTGTACCAAACACACCATTTTCTGATAACAAACAACAAAGCTATTGAAGCCCAATCATAACAGGGGGAGTGAAATAGTAATGAGCAAAATGAAGAAATCCTTCAAAACGTGGAAAAATAATTACGGAGAGAAAGAGTTAATAACAACTTTCACTGTTATAAAATGATACCTTTATTTATCACTGGGAAGTTCGTCTAGTCTTCATAAACATCGTACATATAGCACATATCAATCTGTAATCGAGGCGAGGTACATATAGCACATATCAATCTGTAATCGAGGCGAGGTACATATAGCACATATCAATCTGTAATCGAGGCGAGGTACATATAGCACATATCAATCTGTAATAGAGGCGAGGTACATATAGCACACATCAATATGTAATCGAGGCTAGGTCCATATAGCACATATCAATCTGTAATCGAGGCGAGGTACATATAGTACATATGAATCTATAATCGAGGCGAGGTACATATAGCACATATCAATCTGTAATCGAGGCGAGGTATATATAGCACATATCAATCTGTAATTGAGGCGAGGTACATTTAGCACATATCAATCTGTAATCGAGGCGAGGTACATATAGCACATATCAATCTGTAATCGAGGCGAGGTACATATAGCACATATAAATATGTAATCGAGGCGAGGTACATATAGCACATATCAATCTGTAATCGAGGCGAGGTACATATAGCACATATCAATCTGCAATCGAGGCGAGGTACATATAGCACATATCAATCTGTAATCGAGGCAAGGTACATATAGCACATATCAATCTGTAATCGAGGCGAGGTACATATAGCACATATCAATCTGTAATCGAGGCGAGGTACATATAGCACATATCAATCTGTAATCGAGGCGAGGTACATATAGCACATATCAATCTGTAATCGAGGCGAGGTACATATAGCACATATCAATCTGTAATCGAGGCGAGGTACATATAGCACATATCAATCTGTAATCGAGGCGAGGTACATATAGCACATATCAATCTGTAATCGAGGCGAGGTACATATAGCACATATCAATCTGTAATCGAGGCGAGGTACATATAGCACATATCAATCTGTAATCGAGGCAAGGTACATATAGCACATATCAATCTGTAATCGAGGCGAGGTACATATAGCACATATCAATCTGTAATCGAGGCGAGGTACATATAGCACATATCAATCTGTAATCGAGGCGAGGTACATATGGCACATATCAATCTGTAATCGAGGCGAGGTACATATAGCACATATCAATCTGTAATCGAGGCGAGGTACATATAGCACATATCAATCTGTAATCGAGGCGAGGTACATATAGCACATATCAATCTGTAATCGAGGCGAGGTACATATAGCACATATCAATCTGTAATCGAGGCGAGGTACATATAGCACATATCAATCTGTAATCGATGCGAGGTACATATAGCACATATCAATCTGTAATCGAGGCGAGGTACATATAGCACATACCAATCTGTAATCGAGGCGAGGTACATATAGCACATATCAATCTGTAATCGAGGCGAGCTACATATAGCACATACCAATCTGTAATCGAGGCGAGGTACATATAGCATATATCAATCTATAATCGAGGCGAGGTACATATAGTACATATCAATCCCTTGATGAAAACAAATTGATCGGCTTCGCTCCCCCCCCCCCCCCCCCCGCTTTTTATGTCGGAATGTCGCCGCCCACTCGACCAGAGAGCGCACCCAATAGTTTGAGAAACGCTGGTTTAGGCGAATATGTGTATATTGCTTTTGTATCCTGCAAAATAGAATCAACAATAAACAATTTTTAGTTTCAAATTATTAACAAAAGAAACAAAAAAAATTATGCACGGAGTTGAAAAGAAAAATTACTTTAAATTTGAACCTTTGAAATAGAAGAACTTTAAAACATTGCTTTTTTTTTTAAAGAAAAAAACATTAATAAAGCTTTATTTTTTCAGACCATGAATAGACCTGATCAATAAAAATTCTAAACCACAAAACTATATTGTTAAACAAAATTCAGTTAAGGCTATCAATCAATCGGATATTTTTTTTATTTTTTACGTAAACAGAAATATATTTCATTTACAAATATTCTATAAAAACAGCAAACAATATAGATTTTGTTGAAGGCTCAGAGGAAGACGAGCCTATGGTTTACACAATGCAAGCAAACAAGAGAGCCATCTGCAAGAGATTGACAAAGTGAGTTTAGCTAGAACAATAGGAGCTAGCTTTATCACTATTGTAGTCTATGTTGAAATTGTTCTTTTGTCCTGTAGCTATATCACTCTGCTGGACTATGTTGAAACTGTTCTTTTGTCCTGTAGCTATATCACTCTGCTGGACTATGTTAAAACTGTTCTTTTGTCCTGTAGCTATATCACTCTGCTGGACTCTGTTGAAACTGTTCTTTTGTCCTGTAGCTATATCACTATTGTGGCCTATGTTGAAACTGTTCTTTTCTCCTGTAGCTATATCACTATTGTGGCCTATGTTGAAACTGTTCTTTTCTCCTGTAGCTATATCACTATTGTGGCCTATGTTGAAACTGTTCTTTTGTCCTGTAGCTATATCACTATTGTGGCCTATGTTGAAACTGTTCTTTGTCCTGTAGCTATATCACTATTGTGGCCTATGTTGAAACTGTTCTTTGTCCTGTCCTGTAGCTATATCACTATTGTGGCCTATGTTGAAACTGTTCTTTGTCCTGTAGCTATATCACTATTGTGGCCTATGTTGAAACTGTTCTTTGTCCTGTAGCTATATCACTATTGTGGCCTATGTTCAAACTGTTCTTTTGTCCTGTAGCTATATCACTCTGCTGGACTATGTTGAAACTGTTCTTTTGTCCAGTAGCTATATCACTCTGCTGGACTATGTTGAAACTGTTCTTTTGTCCTGTAGCTATATCACTATTGTGGCCTATGTTGAAATTGCTCGTTTGTCCTGTAGCTATATCACTATTGTAGCCTATGTTGAAATTGCTCGTTTGTCCTGTAGCTATATCACTATTGTAGCCTATGTTGAAATTGCTCTTTGTCCTGTAGCTATATCACTATTGTAGCCTATGTTGAAATTGCTCGTTTGTCCTGTAGCTATATCACTATTGTGGCCTATGTTGAAATTGCTCGTTTCTCCTGTAGCTATATCACTATTGTAGCCTATGTTGAAATTGCTCGTTTGTCCTGTAGCTATATCACTATGCTGGACTATGTTGAAACTATCCTTTTGTCCTGTAGCTATATCACTATTGTGGCCTATGTTGAAACTGTTCCTATTCTCCTGTAGCTATATCACTATTGTGGCCTATGTTGAAATTGCTCGTTTGTCCTGTAGCTATATCACTATTGTAGCCTATGTTGAAATTGCTCGTTTGTCCTGTAGCTATATCACTATTGTAGCCTATGTTGAAATTGCTCGTTTGTCCTGTAGCTATATCACTATTGTAGCCTATGTTGAAATTGCTCGTTTGTCCTGTAGCTATATCACTATTGTAGCCTATGTTGAAATTGCTCGTTTGTCCTGTAGCTATATCACTATTGTAGCCTATGTTGAAATTGCTCGTTTGTCCTGTAGCTATATCACTATGCTGGACTACATGGTGATGAGCACCATTCACGAAGTACTGGTCAACTCCGTCATTAACTTTGATAAACAAATGAGACATCTCATAGAGCTGGCTTTTAAGCCCGAAGAAATAGCCAAGCTGAACCCACTGTGTACTGACGATAGCCCTCCAAAAATGGACATCACCATGGACCAGGAGTCTCTAGCGAACGCAATGGCGGCCGAGGAAAATATCGCTGGTAGAAAAGCAACGGTATGTTAGTTCTATCGGTATGTTAGTTCTATCGGTATGTTAGTTCTATCGGTATGTTAGTTCTATCGGTATGTTAGTTCTATGTAATACCAGTTTTGAGAACTTACAGATCAACATTCAGATTTTTTAGGATAAATTAGACAAGGTCAAGGACGCTCTATTGAACTTTAATGTTACCAACTATAATTTTTAAATGATCCACAAACGGAAAAGCGTACAACATTTGATTCTGCATCGTTCAAAAAAGCGCACAGAAATAATTATAAATCCTTTTAAAAAAGAAACACCTAGCTTATCAAGACTTTATTCTGTACCGAAAAGCTAGCGATTTAACGCTTTTCTGCCATAGATGAAAAATAGTAATTCTTGTCATATCAAAATTTTAGTTAATTGCTTTATTAATTTAAAGACACCAATTTATAGTTAAGGTTTTAAAACAATCTTTGTTAAGATACAGTTTCTTATCGCACAGTAAGACTAAGACTAAGACTAAGACTGCTTTATTGATCCTTACGGAAATTTGTTGTGATTACAAGGACTCGTTTCTCATATAAAGACAACACAACAGAAAAATACACATAAATACAACAGACAACATAAAGAGTTCATTCAGCGACTACACACATGTAGTTTGATTATGTTGTTACGATGTTGACCACTTTTGTCATCCAGGGGATTGAGATTTGCCCTCAGTTTTGTGCATCCCTTTGTGATTGGTGAGTCCTATGGGAGCCCGTAATGTCGACTACACCCCGGGCAAACTATTTTGTATTAGTTTGAATTGCCTTGATTCTCTGCTCTGGTAATTTTCAACTGTGAAGGTTTTTCTCTTGCAGCCATTTTTGCTGCAGTTCTCAAAGGCGCAACGCCATGATGCTTTATTATTGGCTTCCGCCTCTTAGTTGGCTGGTTCCAAGTTGAAAGCTTCATGGGAACTCTTTGAGGTGGTCTGACACGTTTTATTTATTTTTTGTCCACGTGACCTATCTTGCCTTCCGTTAGCTGGCAGTGCAGGAGTCTTTAAGGGACGAGGGAGTTGTCCCTTCTTCAGTTTATTTATACATTAAATGTTGAGCGTAAAAAAATATATTTATAAACTAGAAGAATATTTATGTTTATATCATTGAGTTCAATTTCTATTACCCAGGATACAGTTCAGTACTCAGAAAAACATTCGGTAAGTGGTCTTGTCAGAGATGTGTTTATCAGAAACATTTATCCAGGGCCGACGCGACCTAATGCACAAGATGTCATATGCGCTTTGCAAGCTGGCTGCCATATTTGGAGGCGACAGAATAAGTAATTGCATGGCTACCATTTAAAAATAATGGATTTAAATCCTATGGTGTTTTTTTCTTTTTTTTTTTTTTTTTGCTGTCTTTTTTTTTTTATCGTATTCAGCTCATGGTCTTTATTTAGCAGTTAATGATTTCACAAAACTATCCTTTGAAACAGTAAACAGTTAATGATTTCACAAAACTGTCCTTTGAAACAGTAAACAGTTAATGACTTCACAAAACTGTCCTTTGAAACAGTAAACAGTTAATGATTTCACAAAACTGTCCTTTGAAACAGTAAACAGTTAATGATTTCACAAAACTATCCTTTGAAACAGTAAACAGTTAATGATTTCACAAAACTATCCTTTGAAACAGTAAACAGTTAATGATTTCACAAAACTATCCTTTGAAACAGTAAACAGTTAATGATTTCACAAAACTATCCTTTGAAACAGTAAACAGTTAATGATTTCACAAAACTATCCTTTGAAACAGTAAACAGTTAATGATTTCACAAAACTATCCTTTGAAACAGTAAACAGTTAATGATTTCACAAAACTATCCTTTGAAACAGTAAACAGTTAATGATTTCACAAAACTGTCCTTTGAAACAGTAAACAGTTAATGATTTCACAAAACTATCCTTTGAAACAGTAAACAGTTAATGATTTCACAAAACTGTCCTTTGAAACAGTAAACAGTTAATGATTTCACAAAACTATCCTTTGAAACAGTAAACAGTTAATGATTTCACAAAACTATCCTTTGAAACAGTAAACAGTTAATGATTTCACAAAACTATCCTTTGAAACAGTAAACAGTTAATGATTTCACAAAACTATCCTTTGAAACAGTAAACAGTTAATGATTTCACAAAACTGTCCTTTGAAACAGTAAACAGTTAATGATTTCACAAAACTATCCTTTGAAACAGTAAACAGTTAATGATTTCACAAAACTGTCCTTTGAAACAGTAAACAGTTAATGATTTCACAAAACTATCCTTTGAAACAGTAAACAGTTAATGATTTCACAAAACTATCCTTTGAAACAGTAAACAGTTAATGATTTCACAAAACTATCCTTTGAAACAGTAAACAGTTAATGATTTCACAAAACTATCCTTTGAAACAGTAAACAGTTAATGATTTCACAAAACTGTCCTTTGAAACAGTAAACAGTTAATGATTTCACAAAACTATCCTTTGAAACAGTAAACAGTTAATGATTTCACAAAACTGTCCTTTGAAACAGTAAACAGTTAATGATTTCACAAAACTATCCTTTGAAACAGTAAACAGTTAATGATTTCACAAAACTATCCTTTGAAACAGTTAACAGTTAATGATTTCACAAAACTGTCCTTTGAAACAGTAACTATATTAAACATTGTTCAAGATATATATATGTGTGTTTACTCAATATCGAGGGGCGATGGCTGAGTGGATAAGCGCTTGGTTTCCGAACCTGGGGTCCTGGATTAGAATCTCGGTGAAGATTGGGATTTTGAATATCGAGATTTTTAGGGCGCCCCTGAGTCCACCCAACTCAAATGGGTATCTGACTTAAGATGAGGAAAATAAATGCGGTTGGTCGTTGTGCTGGCCATCTGACACCCTGCTTTTTTTAACCGTTTGCCAAAGACACAGATGACCGTAACATCATCTGCCCTATTCAGATCGCAAGATCTGAATGTGAAATTTATTTTTCTTTTACTTTCTCTAGATGGAACATTTACACAACAAAATTATCAACATTTACTTAGAAAACTTTATCTGAAAGATGATGAAAAGCCACGTCTTAAAACGTGGGAAGCGTGGTCGAGAAGCCAAGTGCGCTTGAACTAGGCTACCTAGAAGGGGGCTCGAGGTTCGACACCCGACTCGGGCAGAGTTGTGTTTACTGAGCGCCTAAAGGCAGCACGGAAAACCAACTCCTAGATACCCCCTCCCCCCACTGGTCCACAAATGAGATTGGACCAAAAAGCGCTCTGAGCATGCTATAAGCATGAAAGTAGCGCTATATAAAAGCTATAATAATAATAATAATAATAACACGGACTAGTGAAATGTATGACACATTGGTGTAAAAAAAATATCTAAATCTAAATAAATTCTTTTAAAGCTAGAACTGAATCATTATAACTGCTTCAAATTCGCTTTCTTTCAATCCAACTGTGCCAGGATGATGAGTTGCCTTACAGACCCATGGTCATTACAGAGATCATTCTGACCCCAGAGAGTTTAACTTTCTACCCTGACCAACAGATGATATTACAATCACTGGGTGACCTTATTAAAAGCTGGCAGAATTGTGCCAAGGACATGGAAAATATGACGCCAGACACCAAGTTTGACCCTTTTACTAGGTCAGTTGTCCAAATCGGATTGTGTGTGTGTGTGTATGTGTGTGTGTGTTTTGATTATGATCTATAGCTGTTGTTTTGGAGCATAAATCTAAGAGTTGTAACCTTTAGTTGCACTCACAGATTTTATGCCCAGTACAAGAAGAATATTTTGTTCTGTTGTTGTTTTTTTTTTCAATGTTATGACTTTAAGTAAAGGAAAGGCGTTAGAAAGGAAGTCATGAATGAAAGTCAATTGAACGTTCAATGTGGATGCTGATACAATAAGATGTCTGCCTGGTGGTGCGATTTGCACACTGGACTATTGTTCGGACGTCTCGATGGTCCCGGGGTTCATACCCTGACCGCAGCCACCATCCGTCATCCTGCGGCAGGCTAGGACTAGGAAGTAGATTTTATTCAACTCCGAAGGAACATCCGAAACATGTAATACAAACGAAACAATTGGGCGTTATTCATTGTCTTTTCTTTCTGCTTGTTTGATGTAATGTGCGAAACATAATAGAGTAACTACATAGACATAAATAAATATAGACTGGCCGATTAAAGAGTTTAATGAGATGAAAATTTGTAACTTTCAATTTTGTGTACTTTATTATACAGCATTTATGAACAGTATAAAAGTTAAGTATTCATATCTATTTCAGCCATAACCTATATAAGTATTACATTATTTTCACTAGTGTTTTTTTTTAATCTCTAAGAATGAAGATCATGCAATTTTTCTTAATTCGGAAATCCGAATACAATAGATATACATATTTATTAATGTCTATGAGTAACTACTAATTAAATGTCTTGATTTCGAGAGTACAATAGTGCAGTCTTCCTTAATCGTGTCAGATATGAAGTGCTCTCAGATTTGAAAAGAATGTGCACACTTTATAACTGTGTGAAATATGTTTCTTGTGTGTAATTTTCACGTTTAGTGTTGTAGTTTAACATTGAAATCAGAAAGAACATAAATGGACCTCATTCACCAATCGTAAACAAACAACATTTAGCCACGTGATTCTCTATCTCTTCTATACAAATTACGTAATCCATAAAGGCTGTCACGTGATAAGTTTTTTTTTCCATTGTTTTATCAATATTCAAAAGACAACTCCAAAAACTTTTTCCTCACTCCTCTCCAGCCTCTGACTTCTGCTTTTACTCCCTTATTTATAACCTCAACTGCGATAAACTTATTCGTGAATCTATTCAGCTGATAACAAACCAATTTATCTGACATAATTTTTACTCTCGGTTACATCGAAAACAGTACATAGCATGTGTAATTACAGGTAAACGTACTTAATAATGTTGGTGTGACGAATTGGATAATTACTACAATTACTTTAAATGCCTTCACCATAAGGCTGTGTGAGTCAGATTACCCCAGCTAGGTCATGTGATTCGGATTACCCCTAGGTCATATGATTCAGATTACCCTTAGGTCATATGATTCAGATTACCCCTTGGTCATGTGATTCAGATTACCCCTTGGGCATATAATTCATATTACCATTAGGTCATGTGATTCAGATTACTCTTAGGTCATATGATTCAGATTACCCCTAGGTCATATGATTCGGATTACCCCTTGGTCATGTGATTCAGATTACCCTTAGGTCATATGATTAAGATTACCCCTTGGTCATGTGATTCAGATTACCCCTAGGTAATGTGATTCAGATTACCCCTTGGTCATGTGATTCGGATTACCCCTAGGTCATGTGATTCAGATTACCCTTAGGTCATATGATTCAGATCTTCCCTAGGTCATATGATTCGGATTACCCCTTGGTCGTGTGATTCAGATTACCCTTAGGTCATATGATTCAGATTACCCTTAGGTCATATGATTCAGATTACCCCTTGGTCATTTGATTCGGATTACCCCTTGGTCATGTGATTCAGATTACCCTTAGGTCATATGATTCAGATTACCCTTAGGTCATATGATTCAGATTACCCCTAGGTAATGTGATTCAGATTACCCCTAGGTAATGTGATTCAGATTACCTCTAGGTCATATGATTCAGATTACCCTTAGGTCATATGGTTCAGATTACCCCTTGGTCATGTGATTCGGATTACCTCTAGGTCATATGATTCAGATTACCCCTAGGTCATGTGATTCAGATTACCCTTAGGTCATATGATTCAGGCATGTTGTTTCTTTCATTCTCTGGCCAAAGAAATATATACTTTTGTACTTTTGAATCTCGTGGAAGTTCAGTCAATAAAAACACTGCTGAGATAATTTATTTATAATTAGGTTTCTGTTTGTTAACTGTTTTTAGTTCTTGGGCAAAACAAATATTTTTATTATGTCTTTGTGCAGCGCCATTTTTTTTTTTATTCACTTCTATATATTCAAAAATCACATTTAAGTAAAGTCTTTTTTAATACGTTGAGAAAGTGTCCAAGGGAGACAATAATTGGAACTCTAGAAATCAAAGTTATCGTGTTTTTATCCCTTGTTGCTATCCTAAGCAATACACTGACATATATAAAGATCTATCTCTACTTCAGTTTGGGGGCAAAAAAAGTGATGGTTAAAAATCCATAAATCTGATTACATATAATACATTTGTTAGTATGTTTAGATTTTAAATCATCGAGCTTTTAAGCTTCCATGATGGCAGTAAAAAAAAATTATATGTCTTAAATTATTATTCGTGTGTGGTCTATACTACAAATGTAAATAACTAATAGAAATGACCATTCCTGACGGCCCAAGAAAGCAGTGGCATTGCTATGGCGTGTGGGTGGGGAAGAATTTGAAAATTCCCCCCCCCCCCCGGGACCCCCAAATGAGTGTTCGAAATTTTTTTTATTTAAATATTAAATATTACACCATTATCTCATGTCATGATGTCGAATGTCAAAATAATAATAATTTTATTTATAAAGCTCTGTTAACAAACAAAATGTAGGCTCAAGGCGCTGTAACAACATTACAAACTAAAACACGAGAGCTAAAATGACAGTTAATCTAAAACAGTTTTTAGCAGATAGGTCTTAATGTTCTTCTTAAAAGTGGTGTAGCATGTTGTGTGTCTGAGATCAATGGGGAGTGAGTTCCTAGCTACGTCACTGCAAGAAAGCTTACCTTTTACTCAAATTCTTGACGGAAATATTTTCTAACTTGCAGCCCTCTCATCAATAATAAACAAGAAGAAAAAACTTGCGGGGACGGACCGAACTTGAAGATGGTGCTGAAGATTGATGATGTGTTTCAGCTCGGAATCATCAGCATCATGGTAAGTGGATGCAGTAGGGAACATTTGGATTGATCTGACAACATCTGGGGACCTGGCCGTTTTTGTATGCCATGGACTGTTTTATTTATTTTTTTTTTTTTTTGGCATTTTACGTCTCGAGAGACGATCTTTTCCCTTTGCAACTTCTTGTGTGGCCAAAGAGGCCAAAGACCATGATGATGATACACAGCTGCGATCGCAGGTTGGGCATATGCAATCACCAGGCGCCGTTGCACTTTCACCCTTCTTTCTGCTGCTGTTGTGTATGGCATCTGCAATCCGAGACCCTTCCTTTATGCTCGTCTCTCCATGTGGATCTATCCATTGCCACTTTTTCCCAGCTGCTAGTGCCAATTTTGAAGAGCTTCATGTCGCGTTTGCATACATCCGTATACCGTAACAGTGGGCGACCAGCGGACTGTTTATCTTATTCATAACAGACGTCCCTTCAAAACAGAAGGTAATGACGTCCTATGTGGGTCTATGTGTTGATCAAGTCGTGCTTGTTAATTAGAGACTTAAACTCTACTAAGTTATTGATTTTCCAGACTGAATACGGCAAACCATTCTCTCGACGGTTCTGAGTTCAAACTCTGCTTGCTGTCATCATGTAAGAGGGCCTGGCCTAGGAAGTAGGCTTACTAATCATTTCTGAAGGTCCACAGCTTGTAAAACATTAACATTGATGCCAGCATGTTGAGTGATTGGTTTATGTTTCTCTTATTTTCTTTACTATTGGCATAATAGTTTTTTCGATATCAACATACTGAGTCCTATATTGTTTGAGCTATCGGTGCTGATTAACTCTTTGTCTCCTAACTGACGATATCAACTTTGATTCCACGAGAATGTGGTAAATAATTACGGAGAGAAGGAGTTAAATAATCTGACATTGTAGTCGTTTATTTTCTGTCAACATGCTCATAAATTGATCTCTCAATTTTTACTATTGTTTTACTGATCTATGGACACGAGATTTCTTTGGTGTTTTATATGTTTTAATTTTTCGTCTGAGACTCGTTTTATTTATTTAAATATATAGTCTTGTGTTGAGTATTTCAAATGGAGGTGCGGTGGCCGAGTGGTAGAGCGCTTGTAGAGTCCCTGGTTCGAATCCTGTTTAAGATTGGGATCTTTAGGTCGCCTCTGAGTCCAGCCATCTCAAATGGGGAACCAGACAGTTGGGGAAAAGTAAAAAGCTATTGTTTGTTGTGCTGGCCACATGACACCATCTTTAACCGTGGGACACAGAAAGAGATGACCTTTACATCACCTGTCCCTTAGATCCCAAGGTCTGAAAGTGGAACTTTACTTTTAGCGTATCTGAACTAGTTGAGCTCCTCCACCCCCCATCCCCCCCAAATCCAAACTGAAATCAAAACGAGTCAGTGTAGACGAGTTGACAAGTCCTTTTAGCTGACACAGAAAGACCTTGAGCTAGATCTAGATCAATAGATCTTTTACTAACCGTGATTGGCTCATTGAGAGATCTATAAATGTACTAGATGATGTGTATGTCTAGCGACCTAAGCTATATTTAGATATTTACGTCACTCGCACATTATAATACTTGTGAGACTGACACGGTATTTTTTATTTTTTTTTACGTATAAGTTTGTGTGAACTCTTGAACTTGTCCTAGTTGTCCCGATCTGTTAGGATGTATGTAGATGTTTACAGTAAAATTGTTGGTTAGGATTTCTTTTTGATGTTTACAGTATACTAATCTGTTAGGATTTTCTTAATTCTTTGTAGATGTTTACAGTATACTCATCTGTTAAGATTTCTTTGTAGACGTAATCTGTTAAGATTTCTTTATTGAACGAAAAAGCGAAAAATGTCTCTGTATTTTGCTTTTTATTTTAAATTTGACCAACTGTTCAAACATAACAATGACATACACAAAAGTATTGCAATCTTTCACTGAACATAATGAGGCTTAACGACATAATGTCAATGAAATAAAAGATAACATTGACAGGCTTTAATATAAAGACATTCCAACACAACATTCTATGTTCCTATATATATAAACGTAACGACATTCAAAGACCAATTTGTACGACATTCATGCACTTAATGTCATGACATTTTTGGCGCTTAAATGGCATTCATGCACCAAATTTTACGACATCCATACACGCCATGTTACGACATTCACGCACTTAATGTAATGACATTCACGCACTTAGTGACCTGCTAGCGGAAATCAGGTATGCCTGGCCTATTTTTTTTTATATGACAGTGTTTTTTTACATCATGCGTGTCTTTCCCTTCTATCCGTTGAGCAATCTCTTTAGCGTTGTGATACACACAGGTCAAAGGTCACAGGTCATGCGCTTTTTAAATGTTTCAACCGACACAATATCGAGCGTTCAATACACATCTCGTTTCATAAGGCCAACAGTGCGATAATGTCAACACATTTCAATATCCATCCAGTTAATTGTTTCTTTGAATAAATCTCAGTTTATAAGGTTGAGGGCAGGCAATGGCACCGTAAATTTCATCCAATGGTGGAAGTCGGTTTTCATGTTCTGGTAACAGTTGAAAGCGCTGTATAATGGCTGAAAAAAATAAGAAAAGTTCCATTTTGGCCATCGACTCCCCGAGACAGACTCTATTACCCAGAGAAAAGGGAATGAACTCTTCGGGTTGAATCAGATTACCGCCCTTGTCTAAAAATCTCTCCGGGTTGAAATCTCCAGGATTCTCCCAGACGTTTGGGTCGTGCTGCACCGAGTCCATGTTTGGTAGGATGTGGGCGCCGGCGGGAAAAACGAAACCTTCAGCAGTGAACTCTTCAATCACAACTCTTGGTGAAGCGAACGGGGTCACGCAGGCGTGCCTCTGTGTCTCCATGACAACAGCGTTTAAATACGGAAGATTTGGTTTGTCTTCGATTGTAATCTGGCGCTCGCTGCCAACTCTGGATACAATTTCTTGGTATATTTTCTCCTGGACATCCGGGTAATGAAGCATGTATAGAAGGAACCACAAAATGTTACCACTGGTAGTGTCGGTACCGGCTATGAAGAGGTTCCGTATAACAGCTATCAGGTTTTCTTTATCCATAGTTGTAGGCTTGCCTTCGTTGTGTTTCTTTGCCATCTTAGATAAGTAGCAAGCAATGAAATTGTCTGCTTTCTCTGAGCTATCGTCATCGCAGATTCTTTCTATATTGGCCAGTGAGAATGAGCAGTTGATTTCTTTGAAAATGGAGACAAGCTTTCGGGCGTTGAATAAATCCCCTGGTATGTGGTACAGCCATGGGAACAAGGTCAGGAGAGGTAGATTAGCGAAGTATTTAGTGGCTTTACCCATGTTGCTGACTAGTTCCGTGAAGTATGGGTCTTGGTGGTCAAATCTTCTACCAATAATTATTGAGCAGATGATGTTAGAGACACTGACTGTTGTCAGTAGGCGGGCATCTAACGGTGCGCCCCGGAGTTTGGACAATTCGTCCAGATACACACATACTTCGTTTTGGATTCGCTCGGCCAGGAGATTGGTTCCTAAGCCAAAAGAACGTAAAATAGAGATGGACACCTTTCTCTGCTCAAGCCAATTCTGACCATTGGACTCGGCGATCCCTTTGTTATGTTCCTGCAGCTTGTCGTTGATGAAAGAAGGAGGTACACCCTGAACTGACCCTGCATGATGTACGAAAACTTCTTTGAATGTTTTATAGCCGTTGACTACTATGTAATGGCGACCAGCAAAGTCCAGGCTGTAGAGGTCGCCAGTGGCATGTCTCCATTCTCGCATTTTGAGGCGACAGTTGGTGGTCAGTTGAAACAAATGTCCGACGAAGTACGACGGTGGGGAGGGATAGGGCGGGGAGTTATCCGGCTTTCTTTTTGTTCGGATCTTTTTCGACATCAAGCCAATTGTTAAAAATATGATGAGAAGAATCAGTAAGAACTGCACTATTGGCAGCTCAAAGAAAGTCGCTTGCATTTTGCTCAGCTCTAATAGAGTCTATGGAAATGGGATTGTCGATAATGATTTGATAGTTGGCTGTATTCAGATAGTTATCAATGACTGAGTTAGTTTCCTATTCACATCCAATTCTATAATTTTTACGTATCTGAAAAAGAAAAGAAATTAACATTTAAAAGTGACTTTTAGATTTTTGCATGGGAAAAAATATTTTTCTTTAGAGATACATTACCTTTTTTATAACACGAAAGTATTTTATGTAAACAGAATTGTGATATAGCTATCATATGGGAATAACGGGAGGTACTAGATCTAATTATAGACAAATAATTGGTAACGATTCTTTAAAATTAGGGCAGTTAAAATATCTTGAAATGAAGTTGAAAGGTCAACCTTGTGATACCCCCGTGATTAAATGTCTATGCGGCACCTCATCTACACATGAGGCAGTATTTGCGAAAACTCTGCTAGTAGTAACTGTGCTTCTTTACTCGGCATTATTGTGTGTAGTGACCAAGCTAAGTGACCATTGGCAAATGATTAAGTGTGTTTAATAGGGACTGTAGAATGGAGTCTTTTTTTACACAGAATAGTGACTTAGTTTTGTATTGAAGGCAAGAATAGACAAAATACTGCTGGTGACACAGGAACAAGAGTCAATTTTTCTAATGCAGTCCAACTTGATTCACTAATACAAACATTGGATTGTTTCGGTCAATGACTTAAGAGTCGAAGTGATCTAAGATTGGTTGCCTGCTCAAGTTGTATGCTCTGATTACGCTCTACACTGGCGCCCCTGCGGGAGGTTCGGGCTAGGATGTAATAATGTTCAATTCGCCCGTTAAACAAAAACTGTTCTAAGATTATTTCTAAAACAATGCCAATGTGTTTTTTTTTAAATTACATTTAATAAGAATTGTCAGTGGTTAACTTTTTGTAACAAAGACATGAAACAAGCACATTTAAAATTCATGAAAATTGAACAAGTAAAAAAAAAAAGAATCAAATCCAAGTGTAAAAAAAAAAATATTTTATTTAAAATGTATCCTGTACATATACATTATTGTTACTTGGTAATTATAGCCCGCTTCAAACAGAAGAAATTTCAACATTTTTATTTCCAAGGAATTTAATTTACTAGCTATTACGAAGCCCGCATTGACCGCAATGTTTATAAAACTAATCAGAGCAAAAATACGCTTGTTAATGTTATTGTTTGTATTGTTAGTTTATAGTATTAGATTTTTTTTTCCCCTTGATTTGGACATTTTTTTGTTACTTTTTTAAGCTTTTGTATAAGAAAAAATGATGACTATCTCAACATTTTTAAAGACTTTATTGGACTTGAGTCACTCTAAGGAAAACCCAAATGGTCAGACATATTTGGGGAAGCAAAGTCATGTCCAGGAAATCGAGGAAATCATCCATTAAATAAAATTAAGAAAAGGAAATTAAGCCGCGAATGACTGGTAGAGCTACTGGAACTGTAATCTTGCGTATGCCTTTCAGGTAGGCCTACTGATGCGAGCAAGCATTTTCATCAAGGAAAATGAATAAAAACAATCTGTGGTCACGAAATTAACTCTTCTTATTATTATTATCTTACTATTAAAGATTAGTGAACGCAAAGCAAATGTTAAAAACTTGCTAAATCTCATTTTAAAACTGCTAACAGTGTTCACAAATTGTAATGTATTTTGTTTGGTGTAATGCACAAATTGTAAAACAAATTTCCATACGGATAATAAAGATTATTATTATTATGTTAGAAATGAACGAGTAGTCATTCTCTGGCGCTGCCAGGGTCGAGTTTCGCTAAAGAGAAACAAAATTCATCGTAGTCCCTTTAACAGTTTCCACTGTGGAATTTTCTGGTGATGTGGCAGGTCTGCAGCAGTACCGCCCTCTGACAGGCAACGAAGATGTTCCTAGGAATGTTAAGGGCCTTGAAGGTGTCTGTGAGGTCAGTTGTTATTATCCCCTCGGTTGATATAACAATGTGGTATATTGTTATTTTGGACAAATTCCATAGACGCTTAATCTCCAAGCCCAGGTTCCCATATTTTCTTTGTTTTTCTATCTCAGTTTTTCTTAAATTATGAGACAGTGGTACGGCGATATCGATAATGGTAGCGGTTTTTTCTTTTTTATCGATGAACAGCAGATCCGGGCTTATTATTATTATTATTATTATTATTATTATTATTAATTAGTCTATAATTCATACAGAAGAAATACATTTAAAACTATAAATGCAAACTAAAAATGTTAAAGACAAACTTCATATGTAAAGTTTTTTTCTTAAATCCCCTCTCTAATTACACAAATGTATATTACAAGCAAACTATGTACAAATTACCATAGGCCTACTTTAATGGACTGAAACTTGTAAAATATTAAGTGGCGCATCTGATTCAGCAGTGAAAAATATTGGCGCATGGAACCAAAAAGGTTGGCCATCCCTGATTTACTGTAACATTTGAATCGGTATCTGCGCATTATTAAGACATAACAAGCAATACGCAGCGCTGTTTTACGTATAAAGAAGACAAGCTATAGATTAGGGCCCCCCGCTTGCTTGGGGCTCCCCAAAATCATTATGAAGAAAGAGCAAAGAGAAAAAAATAACAGGGGGCCCCATTTCTCTAATAACTTAGGCCCTTGAAGTCTAAACCCAATCCTGGCAATTACATACATGCACATTCATCAATTTAACTCTAAAAAAATTAGTTTCCAATATGCCCCGAATAAAATAATATACATATAATAGGCTACATATACTCTTACCTGAACTTCTTGATCTAGGTGTGCAGGTTTATGCATTTAGTGTTATTAGATCCTATGTATAATTCAGTTTTGGACAACTTCAGGTTACACTCGCTTATTTCTGATTTGTATTTAGCTTTTAAATTATTGCTTCGTAAATAATACAGGAGGGGGGGGGGATGTTAAAATGTGTACTGAGGGGGGTGGGTAAAGGGGAGGGAAGTAGGTTACATTTATTATCAATGTTTATTCCCTTTTAAGTTTTGTTCAAGGCTTAGAAACGTCTATGTCATTCTAGTCAGAATTCAAATCGCGTTAGGGCAGCACATGTTGTTGTTTTTTTTGTTTTCACGTGACCCCCAGGCCCAGGCCTCGGTACAAGGTGAGGGGAGGTAAACTGTACTAGTTGGAGACCCAAGGTGAGACTCAGGATCAGCAGTTTTAGCAAAGTGGGTTTTTTTTTTTTTTTACCCTACTTCTTTGTCTTCCTTATTCCCTTTGCTCTCTCTCTCTCTCTCTCCCTCTCTCTCTCTCTCTCTCATGGTATCTCCTCGCTCTCTTACCGTCTAAGTTTCTCGCGCCTGCTCTCCCTGTTACTAGTGCGTGCGTGTTTGACCTTCTGTTTCATATTCATCTCATTAATAGGAATGGCTGCCGATTGTTAGAAATTGAAATAGTTTGATGGTGGAAAAAACAAGACATGCAAATCAAACATTTGACAAAACATAAACCCATACATTTGACTTGATCGATAAAAAAACGCCCCCCCCCCCCCCAAAAAAAAAAAAAAAAGACAAGATGAGTGTTATGGGACAATTTTATACATTGCACAGCTACAAAGCAATTAATTCATCAGAATTATGAAAAGACAACTCAATTACTGCACAAATTTGACTACGTGACTTAAAGACGACGCGACTAAATGACGGCGCGACTTTATGTCCGCCTGACTTAATGGCTGCCTGACTTGGTCGATAAAAAAAACGCCCTCCCCCCCCCCCCCAAAAAAAAAAAAAAAAAAAGACAAGATGAGTGTTATGGGACAATTTTATACATTGCACAGCTACAAAGCAATTAATTCATCAGAATTATGAAAAGACAACTCAATTACTGCACAAATTTGACTACGTGACTTAAAGACGACGCGACTAAATGACGGCGCGACTTTATGTCCGCCTGACTTAATGGCTGCCTGACTTGGTCGATAAAAAAAACGCCCTCCCCCCCCCCCCCAAAAAAAAAAAAAAGACAAGATGAGTGTTATGGGACAATTTTATACATTGCACAGCTACAAAGCAATTAATACATCAGAATTATGAAAAGACAACTCAATTACTGCACAACTTGACTTCGTGACTTAAAGACGACGCGACTAAATGACGGCGCGACTTTATGTCCGCCTGACTTAATAACTGCCTGACTTGATAACTGCACAATTTAATTTCTTAACGTTCGTCATTTATAGTTGATTTGTTTTGCGCAAAATAATAATTCTCAAAAAACTAGATGTTCCGGAATATTGCGGTCATCTTGTATAACGTCACACAATTAATCAAGGGGTGCCCACGTGACACGGAGACCATTAAAACAAACGGGGAAAAGGGGGGGGGGTCTTGGAAATAGAATTGTGTAAAGAATAAAGGTGCCTAGAGAACTGAATCTAAATCACAAACTTTTAAGTTTCACCATACTTCAGAGTATTTTGGTTTTTAAAAAGAAAAGCTCAAACAGTGCTAAGACTAAGACTGCTTTATTGATCCTTATGGAAATGTGTGATTACAAGGACTCAACACAACTGCTGCCAAGATAGTCACTTTATCTCGCCTAATGAAAGGACTATTTTCTAAATACACTACTAACTCCAGTTTTCTTAACTTCATACATTTTTTAATGAGATCATTTTTGTTATGTTTTTTTTTTTTAAAATAAGATTTCTTGTTACATTGTTATGAGAACCCGCTTATTGTCGCATTTGAATGCGATTAGCGCGGAGTAATTAATTAAAGAGAACTATTTTCAATCCGAGACAATCGTTTGAAGGCGTTCCGAGGTCATGGAAATGTCTTTATCCTTGCTAAAAAAAAACAAAAACAAAACAAAAAAAAAAAACGTCCATCAAATCTGTGCTCTAAGATTGACATGTCTTGTTCTAGTTCGTAACCTTTCCCGTAATTTTCCGGGCCTGTTTGCTCTACTTTTTTTTTTATTTTATTTTTATTTTTGGTCACGTTGCCGCGAGTCTGACAAAACACGAGAGATAACTTGACGATGCACCTTAACTTTTTTTTTTTCAACTTTTGGTTAAAAAAAATAAAATTAACTCCCCTTTTTTCGTCGTCGCCCCAATTTCTTTGGAAAGTTATTTATAGTACGGGTTATTTTGAATGACTGTCACGAAGGAAAGGTTCTCAAAGTGTTTTGCAATAGCAAAATCTATCATTTTAAGACCAACGTTTCAGTTGAGTCGATTAGATACATTCTAAATTCAATGATAATTCTAAATTCAATGATAATGATAAATCTAAATTCGATTATAATTTAAATCTCAAAACTTAAAGTGCAGCAATTTTTATGTTATCACATTGGTGGCGACGAATATAGATTCTAGATCTTTAGAAATAGTTTGTTTGTTTTTTTCAGTATTTTAGATTAAGATATTTACAATATGTTAACCCCTTCACTACATCCAAAATTGAGTGCTGTGCATTTTAACAAACATTTTTATCCTTTCCTCCTCCCCCCCCCCCCCACCACCCCCAAGTTTTTATTTTTATTCTTTTTATTTATTTTTTTTTAAGTTCGCAAAAAGCAAAAAAAAAAAATCTTTGCGTATTTTTGAAATTCACAAAAATAAATTGATCGATGTAATAAACTGACTCAAGTTTAGCGCAATCTTTCGACTGGGATTAGGGTAGTTTCGTATATTCAATACAAATCTACTTCAAACAGGATGGCTGCCTGGTCGTGCGATTTGCACGCTGGACTGTCGTTCAGATTTATCAATGGTCCCGGGTTCAAACCCTGCCCGCTCCCATCCCCCGTCGTCCTGCGGAAGGTTTGGACTAGGAAGTAATTATCTTCAACTCTGAAGGAACATCCGAAACATGTAAAACATTTTACATTTTACAAGGAAACAAAAATACTTTATGATACAATAAATGTATCGAATAGGCCAGTGTCACAATTTCAATGTCATGATTTGTGGAAGATTTAACTAAGTGTTGAGTATCACTGAACTGTGTTTTAACAAGGTATCTTTACTTTCGCAGATATTTTCTGTGAGCGTGTGTGCACTAAAAATCATAGTCAATAAAAATACAATGAAAGAAATTCATATTTGCTTCAAGAAGACGGACACATTGCATCATCGCATTAACTTATCGTCTGCTGATAAAGTGCATTTCAAGCTTACAAAAATCGATATCTTATTAAGAAGCACATTTAGATTTTTTTTTTATAGAAGTGTGTTTACTTTCAACAAATTTAGACTCTTGTGTTTCTCGTAGAAGCTAAAAACGTGATTGTTTACTTCTAACAAAGGAATGTGTTCCGTGGGTTTCTTTTCTTTTTTTAAATTTCTCAGTACACAAAGGTCACAAGCTTGAGTCAACTCAGTAGGGCACGTGTTTTGTTGTTGTCAGACATTGGCTAAAGCTTTATAAGTGCAACCAATCAAAATATGAGCATCTTATGACGTAGTCAGTTCAAATGCGAAAAAAAAAAAGCTTATTATCTTTACATGTTTACATCTGACAACACACAGAGCGTGGCATTGATTCACGAGGGGCTTAGGAGGAGCTTATGCGTTTTACAGTCACGATATTGGTAACTACAGTCATTCAAGGACCTCATGAGAGCGGAGCTGCTGAATCGTATTAGTCCCTCTGACATTTTTTATAGCATGTCTTTCTTTCTGTGTGGCATGCAAAGCACCATTCCATAATCCTAGAGAGATATACTTTCAACGTAACAGTTTAAAATAGGTGTTGATGACTGTGAATTTAGAAATACAAGAAATAAACAAGGTTACAAAGATAGTCTTGTGTGGAAACAAACTCAAAATCCGGCCCCCGAAATGGTCCACCCAGGCAGGTAAAAAGGCAGGTTTCAATATTTTCAGAAAGAATATCAGAATGAAATTCTATTAAAGGCAAATGACATAGAGGAATGGAGAAAAATAAGGTTGACAATCTTGTGTGGTGCCCAGCGGGCCAAGTTTTTTAAATTTCCCCCTTTCAGACCTTGCGATCTATAGGGCAGATGATGTTAAGGTCATCTGTTTTTTTTTTTTGGCCAACGGTCCACGAGCAGGGTGTTATGTGGCAAGCACAACGACCAACCGCCTTTACTTTCCCCAACTAAAGTCAGGTACCCATTAGAGTGGGGTGGACCCAGGGGCGCCCTGAAAATCCCGAAATTATAAATCCCAGTCTTCACCGAGATTCGAACCCAGGACCCCAGGTTCGGAAGCCAAGCGCTTAACCACTCAGCCACCGCGTTTACGAGATCTAAACGGGACGGACGGACGCAAATACAGACCACACACGATTAATTAACAGCCCATTTCGGGATGTCTTATGTCTTTAAAAAACTATTAATGATTCTCTATTTCCTGTGTTGGGATGCCGTCATTCACACAGCAAAAAAAAAAAAAAAATAAATAAAATTTGCTTTGTAATGTTGGACTATGCTATTTGAGTTTGTGCTCGCCCTGTTGGCACTTTGCACAGAGAACGCGATCACGTTGACCTTGAACTATTGACCAAGCCAACGACCTTTGACGTAAAGAGAGTTCATTATGTCGCACATAATGGGAAAACAGAACAAAATGGGAGGGGAGGGGGCGTGCGAGCAGTAGACACATTATGTACTTGATATCCACTCTTTTGTCATTTCTTGGGTTAAAATTACGTGTTTAATGAAACAATAATTAAGAAACAGAATGAGAGAATACAGAAAGAGAGAAACAGAGAGCGAGACAGACAGAGAAAGATACATTTACAGAGACAAGACAGACAGACACACAGACAGATAACGTGACAGAGAGAGAGGAAAGATATCCATAAATAGAGATTTTGTTTAAAAAGATTATTTGTTTGTTAAGTTCAGACATAAAAACAGGTATAAAGACAGATGAATAAAACACTGATTAGTAAAATGTTTGACATTTCTCTGGAAAGTTGATGACTTAAGAGCTGTGTATTTTTTTTTTTTTTTGAAAATGTTGATTCTGTTACACAGAAACATGAACAAAACATTGGCGTGTGAGTTCAGGGCCTAACGTTTAGCCGTTGTCCCACGGCACAGACAACAGCTTTGACTGCATCTGTGGCATTATACGTCTCGAGATAGCATCTTTTGTCTTACAACTTCTTGTGTGACTAAAGAGGCCAATCCTCGATACACAGCTGCATAGGATGTGAAAACATTACGCAGGTCGCAACTGGGTTTGTGTAGCCATGTGAAACACTGCACTCATCCTTAATCTTGGGAATCAAAGACATTTCCGTTAAAGCAGGGGTTCTCAACCTGTGGGTCTCGACCCCCTTGGGGGTCGATTGACCATTTGCCAGGGGTCGCCTAAGACCATCGAAAATACGGATTATTTTTGTCTATTCTTCTATTGCTGCGTGTGTGTGTGTGTTTGGGGGGGGGGGGGTCGCGGCAAAGTGGGGGATTGTAAAAAAGGGTCGCCGAGCTTAAAAGGTTGAGAACCGCTGTGTTAAAGGAATGTTTACAAACATGAGGGGGAAAGTTGAACTCAATTGAAGCCACAAACTTTGAGTTCTGTATAGGGCTACGCAGGGTGGATAGTATAGAAACATTCGTATTACTATTTAAAACATTATAATAATAAGGCTTGTCTTTGAGTCCGAAGATTAATGAGTTATGCAGTATTTTCCGTGGCTACGCAGCCCCAGCCGTGACCTACATATTTTGCCACATCCAGCGCAGGCATAACCATTGTCGATTTCGATTTTCTTTTCGCCGTCTAAGTCTGTCCTTGGCAGCGGATTTTCTTTAGATGTATCTATGTATCCCGCGGCCTTTGTGAGTGACCTCCAGCTTTTTAAAGCAACAACGCATTAGAATTCTATCAAGCAGATTTAATGAAGGTTTTCCAATAGACGTTCTTCTTATTCTCTTTTGAATAGTCCAAGACTCTTGGAACTCTATCGACCTGTGTTTGAGAGGGATCACAGCAGATGTAAATGTGTTACATCCCTAGCTATTAGGCCTACCGCTGGTTTAGAGGTGAGGCCGAACGCCGAGCACACAATGAAACTTCCCAATATTCCTTCTCTGTACAACTCTCAATGCAATTGTATGCCATAAAAACAGCCCATTGAGGGACAGTTTTTGAATAGTATTTGGGGGCTTTCTTCGAAGGTCTGTTTTGCTTTTCTATTGACCTAATTTTCTAACGACCCTTTCGACCCTGGCGCCTCATTTGAGGCTGAGAGTATCGCCCTGGTTAGATAGAGATACATTCTGATGTATGGATGGCTGCCTGGTCGTGAGGTTTACGCGATGGATTTATCGATGGTCGAGGGTTCAAATCCTGCCCGCTCCCATCCCCCGTCGTCCTGCGGGAGGTTTGGACTAGGAAGTAAACTATCTTCAACTCTGAAGGAACGTCCGAAACATGTCAAACATTTTACAAACATTCTTTAGATTCTATGCTGTCTCTCTCTCTCTCTCTCTCTTTCTCTCTTTCTTTATCCTCCATCCCTCTACTAACTTTCTTAAAGTGAGGAACAGTCTTTGTTCTATTCCATGACTCCCCCCCCCCCCTCTTTTAGACGCTACGCATTTAAGATTGAGCCAATCAAAAATAACTATATTTCAAGAAAACGCATTCGCTACTGATTCAACTTGCAAATTTCCTAATGCATTACTCTCCTTTATTTTGTATTGATCTTTTCATTTCTGTTAAAACATTCTTCGCTTGTTGGTGGAAATATTTTATTATGGTTCATTAGATACAATGTTGCTATTCAGAAAAAAAACTCCTTTATTTTAGAATTAAACCTGAATAATTCCTTTTGTTTGGTGAATATTTAGCCGGGATTTGATTTTTTCTCAATGTTTTTGAGAAGGGTTCTAATGCTACTCCATAAGTAATTGTTTCTGATGTAATTCAGTTCAATTGCATTTATTCCAGAGTAAAATTTTGTTTAAATTTGTTCCTTTTTACATTATTTTATCTGAACATTTTTACTACATTATGGTTAAATAGTCCATGGTCAAAAAGTCAAAGTAAAATGTCCTAATCTACCACTCTGTGGCATTTTACATCTCGAGGGACGATCTTTTCCTTTTGTAACTTCTTGTGTGACTAAAGAGGCCAATCCTTAATAGACAGCTGCGATCGCAGGTTGTTCATTTGCAATCACCAGGCGCAGTTGCATTTTCACCCTTCCTTCTGCTACCACTACCCCAGGCCTATTTAGATCCAAGATGTTATTGACTTGGCAGGATCGGCCTTAGTTACTTGGAGGCACTTGGCTTCCCCCAAATAAAATAGAAAAAATACAGAAAGAAACAGCGAAATAATAAAATTACGCAATTTCTTAAAAACCTGGTCAGTCTAGTGCACTCTAAGAATAGCATTGGGGACAAGTTTAGCTATTTCTTCTCTAAAAAAAATTGTTTTCAGTCCTGTGCGAGGCCCTTACCAAACTGCGGCTGCCTAGTTGGCCTATACCTAAGGCCAGCCCTGAACTTGGTCCTTTAACAACTTGCTGTATTTTTTGACAGGAACAAATGCGCTACTTTATGAATTATTTCTATTTAAAAAATTGTAAAGTATATAATAATAGAAGGTTTCGTGTGAAAATTTCATTTCAAAGTTTTATTTCATTCAAAGTCTTATTAACAATACGAAAGCTCTAGTTCTACCGGACCTAGATCTATGTGATGAGCATTCAAAGTCTTATTAACAATACGAAAGCTTTAGTTCTACCGGACCTATGTGAATAGCTTTCTGCTATACGGAAGTGATACATGGTCATCCTACTCATGGGAGGAAAAAAAAAGCTAATATCTTCCAACGTCGATGCCTAAGATGGGCCTTTTAAATAAGGTGGCAAGATAAAATAACCAAAGTGCTTCGAAAGAGCGGGGTACCATGCGGCCGCTCTGTTATCACCGCCAACGCCTTAGCTGGTCTGGTCACGCCTAACCGTGGAACATATCCTCATTTATTGCCCCAGATACCAGGATGTCAGGGAGAAATTTTTTAGGGCACACAACTTCGATATTCACAACTATTTGATAATGTCGACCCTGGGAAGGTACTGGGCTTTGTCCGGGAGGTTGGGTTGTCTAACAAGATCTGATTTATGAATAGTGATTATATAATATTTACATAGGATTTTTACCAAATTATTAAATTTTTACTACCTTTACTATATTAACTGTGAACAGACCTTGTTTTAAACGATTTAACTGTATAGAATTTAGCCCTTGTTATTTAAAGGGAGAGTGATCCTTAAAGGATTACGGACACGACATGGCCTCAATTGTGCCGATGTGCCTAAACTCAAAACTCAAACTCAAACTCATAGAAAGCCACATTCTGTATGGTGATCTAACAGAAGGCAGGAGAGCTGCTGGTCTTCCAAGTTTAAGGTATACTGATCTATGCAAACGCGACATAAAGCTCTTCAAAATTGACACTAACAGTTTGGGAAAAATAGGCCCTGGATAGATCCACGTGGAGAGCGAGCATAAAAGAAGTGTCCCGGATTCCAGATGGCGTGCACAACAGTAGTAGAGATAGAAAGGTGAAAGTGCAACGCCCCCTGGTGATTACAGATTCCCAACCTGTGTCCGCAGCTGTGTATCAAGGATTGGCCTCTTTAGTCACACCAGAAGTTGCAAAGGGGAACAGATCGTATCTCGTGAAGTAAATATACTAATGTCCAAGTATTCTCTTCATTCCTATGAGATGATTCCTATTCGCTTCGTGATAGAAGGACGCCATTATAAGCTAATAACGTCTTTGTAAAAATAATAATAAAAAAAAAAAACATATGTAAAGCGGCTGGGATTACATATGTTACGCGCATGTGCGTGGGAGTATGGCCCCGGGGGGGGGGGGGAGGTCGATTACGGTAAAATTTAGCCCTAAATCCCCTCCGCGTACACTTGTGGATAAAGTGACCTCATTTGCTTTCCATGAATGAAAAACTCATTCAGCCAATCAGCTGACTGTCTTATCCAGCCAATAAGAATAGGCCTGCGGGCATGAAGGCCTCGACAAAAAAAAAAAAAAAGGAATGCATTAGACCAGCGTTTCTCAAAATTCTACTTGTGACACTCTTGGGCGAAAAAAACAATTCATCCGGGCAGCTAGGGTTTCGGGGGGAACCATGCTATCTCCCTCAGCGTGGTCCACACCTGAGTTAAAAGGCTCTCATAGTAAGAAGAACGCAGGTCACGGTGCAAGAAGGGGGGAGACGAATCGATGTTTAAGCAGCAGAAATGCACTGTGTTGGCGTCTAGTGTGCGATTTTCATTCTAGTTTAAAGTCAAATTAGGAGGCTCTACTCACCATTACTATTTTGCGAAGAATCTTGGAGATAGATACGACACGTAACACTAGGATATCTATAAGTCACGTGATCATCGTGAAGTCCTCTTCAGACGTTCTGTCGCAGACCTTTCTCAACAGATCGTTGTTGGACACTGGAGAGAAATTTGACCATTCCGACATTTGAAAGTCGAAAGGAATCTCGTTAGCGGAGACGTTTTGAAATGTCTTCTTTTATCAAATGTCTTCTTTTATAAAATGTCTTCTTTTATCAAATGTCTTCTTTTATCAAATGTCTTCTTTTATCAAATGTCTTCTTTTATCAAATGTCTTCTTTTATCAAATGTCTTCTTTTATCAAATGTCTTCTTTTATCAAATGTCTTCTTTTATCAAATGTCTTCTTTTATCAAATGTCTTCTTTTATCAAATGTCTTCTTTTATCAAATGTCTTCTTTTATCAAATGTCTTCTTTTATCAAATGTCTTCTTTTATCAAATGTCTTCTTTTATCAAATGTCTTCTTTTATCAAATGTTTTCTTCCATACGCCTCTTGCGAAAAAATGTATACTTTCTAATCTAAATGGTCAAACTTACAAGATAAAACGTCTCTTATGTAAATTATTTTAACTGTTGAAACATTAATAAAAATTTCATATTAAATTTCATATTTTTGGTAACATAATTAAACATAGAAATATAAATATAATGAATGTATAATATAACTACTATGGAAAATACATTCAACATCTTCGTCATACGGGGAGGGACGCTGCCCAGTTTGAGAAACGCTGTATAGCACCTATGCCTACCCAGCTAATTCGATTGGGCTGCTCTGTCGCATTAATATTGATGTGACCTACATCAGCAGACCACGTGATAATGAAACAGCCGAGTGCCGAAAGTTTCCCATAAACATGATATGCATAATGTACACCCACTCAGTGCCTGATCTAGATGTTTTGGGGGCATTAAGCTAAATCCCTTTGGTACACCTGGCTCTACTTTCCTTATTTTTTTTAAAGCTATTAATATTTATGCATTAACTAGCTTCTAAAAATTGTTATAAGTCCAGGGGCGGACTGGGTGTCAAAATCGGCCCTGGCATTTCTATACCATTCGGACCATAATTTGTATATCATCCAATTCTACCTCTCCTCAAAATCATAATGTTAAGTTTGATAAATTATCCATTTCAGACCTTGCGATCTATGGGGTAGAAATTAGAAATTGTACAGATCATCTGTTTCTGTAGATGTTATTTGTTTTTGTGACTCACGGTTTACAAGGGTGTCTTGTGGCAAGCACAACAACCAACCACCTTCACTTTTCCCCAATTAATGTCAGGGTAGGCCTACCCATTATAGCTCGGTGGATCTTCTCCAGGGACCCCTCGGTTCGTAAGCCAAGCTTTTCCGCTCTGCCACCGCGCCTCTTGATTACGGATATAGGCTATTACGATAATTCGGAAAATGTGTTTGATTAAACTAGTATTACACTCTACAATCTGTAAAAGATTTTATTTTAAACATGACCCTCAGATGATTAATGGTATAAGAGAATATTATAAAACCTTTAACAATTCAATACGTGTCATAATGGCATCCATGCGGCCATTTCGGTGGCCTTCCCGGCCCATTTGGGTACCGGCCCACCGGGCATTTGCCCGAATGCCCATATAGCCAGTCCGCCCCTGTATAAGTCCTATTAACTTATTTTCTGCATTTGTATGCTTGTCTCTCTATTTAAAAAAAAAATAAAATTGTAATGAATGTATTATTGAACTGAAAATACCATCAATGTTTTATTGTGTGTCGGCGTCAGTCAAGCTTAGAACGACTATGGTTCATATCGAAGAGCACTTTTTCATGTGACTGTGGCGCCCTATTCTCGAGAGGCACTTCCTTTGGTGGTAAAGGAGCCAGCTATTTTTTTCGTTTGGCACGCTTCTCTTCCAGAGCTGATGCCAAAGCTTTTTCGCTGTCCATAGATTTTATCTGTCTCCACATAGTGCGGTCTAGGGCTATGTCTTCCCAGAATCAACATCAATGTCCACTGCTCTGAAGCCTCGTTTGATTACATATACATATAGGAGGCGGGGATGATCGGTTTTTCTTGAGCCTGTTGCGAGTTGTTCATAAAGGATGACCTTCGGAACACGTTTGGTCCGGCGGACATGACACTGGTCTTTAGTTTTCTTTCATAGTCTTGCTGGATGATTTTTCGCCACAATCAATTTACCTTCTTGCATTAAAGATTTTATGAAATGAAGTGACCACGTAGGCCTACATCTAGAAATGGAATGCTTGGCTTAAACCTACATAGCAACGGGGCTCGAGTTTAGATCTCGACGCCAGCTGATTTGTATTGGCTTTTCGCCTAAAGGCAGCACGGCAGCCTTCTCCCAGATCCAAAACGGATCAACAAAAGACATTGGACCAGACCGCACATTGAACAATGCTAGAGCATGAAAGATGCGCTCCACCAAAGTATCTTTTTTTAAAATCAAATCTTTATCTTATCTTATAAATTTGAGACGTTGATTTAAAAAAAAAAAAAAGAAAAGAAAAGACGTGTACCTTACAATAAATTATTTTTTTTTAAGCTCCATTAGTTCATGGATGATAAACTGTAGGCCTAAATCTTGAACTGTAACTATCAGTATATAATGCATATGCTCTACAAAAATGTATAAACTAGGCCGATATTTCCAAAGTGTAACAACTATTTAGTACGGGTAGTATACGGTACCCCAGGAGTACCCCTTCTAGTAGTCGTGGCCTTGGACGATTGTCACGACGTCCCATTGTAACTCTGGCGCGACAATGAACCGCCTTGCAAATTTAATTTTATACGAATTATTAATAGAAACCTGCACTTTTTACGCTTCACTGAGTTTATAAGTTAAGTTGGTCATGGCATCATTCATGCTTGAAATTTGTATTTTGTTGAGATAACCTTCACCTTGACCTATTTGCATTGCACCAATTTAAAATAGTTAGCTGACAATCTTCTATTCCCTTTCTCATGCAGGTCACAAAACTACGATCCCCACTCAGGGGCGGGCTGGCTGTCATATCGGGCTGGGTATTTTTTTTTTAATACAATGCGGCCCCGTAAATTATATGCCATATAATGGGCATCCAATTATACCTATTCTCAAAATCATTATGATAAGTTAGATAATGTATCGACAATTGTAGGCGTGCATGTGTGGGCTTACGAAACAGAATGTATTTCTACGGGTATGTAGCCTGGTTAATTCTATGTATAGTTTATCGAATGATTTTTTAAACTATTTGATATTACTAAAAGAGTCAACTACATGTATTAGACTTGAAGTGGGAATTTTCTTAACGTGAAAATATACCATAGAGGCCTACTAAACTCGGCGAAACTGCTCTTACTAACAGGTGAAGGCGGATACCTGGGGCCAGGGCCGGCCCTAACAATTGCGGGGCCTTATGCGAAACGGATTGCGCGGTGCCTTGTCTGGGGGTAGGGATAAAGATAATTAAGAATTTGTATTAGAAAATACATTTGTCTTTGCATTATCTTTTTATTAAATGACAGGTGACAATGCCCTTTTTTAATCGCGCGTAGGATTGGCGTTAACCATATTGAATAACACCTCCAAAATGACTATTTTGTCTATTTTCAGGAGATTTTTATGAGTTTTTTATGAGTCTTCAGGAGATTTTTAATAATTTCAGGAGATCTCCATGACTTTTTCGATTTTTTCCGCTGGAACCCTGTCTTAAGTTATAATGGTTTAATTTAAAATTTAATTTAAAAATTAGCGCGGGGGCCTATGAACGTGGGGGCTGGGGGCACTGCAGCCGCATCGGTTGCAGTGGCCTAAAGCCGGCCCTGCCTGGCGCCACAAAACCGTGAGCTTTGGGCAGTCTAGTCTAGTTTGTTAGTCTAGTAAAGCAAGACATCAACATAATCATGCATATGATGTTCACATACAAGGCTCTTGAAGATCCCTATGAATATAAATATATAATAACCATATTAATAATAAGGCTTGTATACGACTCCACCCGTTGTTATTTTGTGTCTTTGTCTCCAATTACAGCAAAACATTGACCGGGCCTTTGCCATTGCTGAGAAATATACTGAAACCATCGAGAAACACAAAGAGTTTTATGCCAATGACATTGTCTTTGACCTCAACAGCGTTCGACCTTTGAAAAGTAAATCAAAGAAGTTTGTAAAATGTTTTACATGTTTCGGATGTTCCTTCAGAGTTGAAGATAGTTTACTTCCTAGTCCAAACCTGCCGCAGGACGATGGGGGATGGGAGCGGGCAGGGTTTGGACCCTCGACGGTCGATAAATCCGAACGACAGTCCAGCGCGCAAACCGCACGACCAGGCAGCCATTTCATTTGTATTCATTGCAGTCATTTTATTTCACATACTAAATCCAAATTTAATTCAGTAGTTTTGTTTTAATTTAATTTGAGGTACTTGGCTTGGCTTGGCTACCTAGAAGTGGGGCTCGAGATTCGACACCCGACTCGGGCAGAGTTGTGTTTACTGAGCGCCTAAAGGCAGCACGGAAAACCAACTCCTAGATACCCCCTCCCCCCCACTGGTCCACAAATGAGATTGGACCAAAAGCGCTCTGAGCATGCTATAAGCATGAAAGTAGCGCTATATAAAAGCTATAATAATGTAATGTACTATTTTGTTTTGGCTTTTTAAGAGTCTTTATATGAGTATCTTTTTATGATTATCTTTATATGTTCTATCTCGGAAATAAGCTGAACAAAATATTTGTTATTGATACTTAAGTATTAGTGTATCCTACAATCAATACCATAGTCTTCACATTGTTAATCTTCACATTTCAAACACTCACATTTCTAATCTTCACTTCACATTCCAAACCTTCACATTCGTAATCTTCCATTTCAAAACCTCACATTTTTAATCTTTACATTCTTTATCTTATAATCTCTTTAAATCCTTTTTTTTTCTTTTTCAGATTCTATTGGACAGAGTGGTAACTATATTAGATTTGTTTCGTTTATTAATAATACTTTTTAAAAACGTAAACATTTCAAAAGTACACTAAAAGACCAAGACGTGCGTTTATTTTTTTTTTATAAAAAATAAGATAAGATAAGATAATTTCTATTGGTCCAATCAAATGGGTTTGACTACGATTGATCACCTCAGCGAAAATACTGTAATAATAACAATGTAGGTGCAAACATGGACTAGAAGTACACAATTGACACAAGCAGAAGTCGCTTTTATATCACTTTTGTTCGATTCAAGATTGATATAGTCTTGATCTAAACTTCTGTTATGGAAAATCTTGATGATACTGTTGTAAACCTGGTGGTGACACAGATGGGGGTAGTGCTGTGTGTTTTTAGCCTACCCAAATCGCCACAGTCCAGCGCAGGACGAGCGGTCAACCGAGGCCAGTGACAGTACACGCCAGTTCGGCAAGGACCAGTGTCGTAAATATGACGCACGCAAGTCACGGCGAAAGTGATCATCTGGAGTGGTCAAGAAGGTTCGAGGCCAGTAGAGACACTATATAAGAGCGAGTGTGTCAGAATCACTTCACGTTACCTCGCTATGTGACCAGTACGAGGGAGAATCAGCACGGTGTGTGAAGTCAGGCGGAGCAAGACTAGGTTTTTGTAAAGACAGTGTTAATGTTGTTGCTAATTGCGATGTATTTGAAATTAAACTGACTGATACTTTGGAGCCCTGAGTTGTGAGGTTCTTTAAGTTCGTTGTGTCGTGTGGTGCAGTTTGAAGAGAGCCTGGATAGTAGGAGAGACGTAACAATACATACAATCTTTAAAATAAATTTCGCCCCATTTTAGAATTGTCTACTACTAGTAGGTTTCACATGGAGCTACTGCAATGATTATGACTTTCAGATTAGTCAACATGAAATAAAGAACCAAACTTGTAATATAAAATATAAAACATATGACTGACTTGGCTGACTTAATCCTGTGCACTCCCAGTGGAGCATAGGGCCGCAACCACACCTCTCCACCGAACTCGGTTCTGAGCAGCTTTCTTCATCTGCTCCCATGTCATTCCAGTACCCTCAGCCTGACTGATGACTGACCTCTTCCAGGTTTGCTTGAGTCTGCCCACTTTCCACTTTCCTTGTGGGTTCCAGTTAAGTGCCTGCCTTGCTACATTTGTGTAGCATATATATATATATATATTTCTTTTCAATTCTAAAACTTCAGTTGTCACAGTCATAGAGCTGATCCACTTAAGCTGTCTCTGACAATTATTACTTATAGCTTATAAATTTTTTTATTACTATGGATATAAATGAGCAATTAGTGGTAAGTGACGTTGGTGATACTTAGATCTAGATCTGTATGAATTGTAGAAACACTGCCCCGAGGTCCTCCATGAAAGTGCGGCGGCAAGTTATACGAAGACACAAAATAGAGCAGTGAGATTTAAAACAAACGAATATTCACATTTGACTAGAGTGTCACTAGAGTAACACCTTTAGTAAAATCACTAAATTTAGAAAGTCTTCAGGAGAGGACTCAAAAGTAAAGTAGCAATTATACATAAAACACTGAACCATAATCTTCAAATACAAAACATAAATTCAATAAAATACTCTGAAAGACACAAAGATAAAGGCAAATTCCTTATTACATATGCTAGGACAAATTTATACAAATGCTCCTTCATCCCTAGTGCTATTAGAGTATTAAAATGGGGTTGCCTGAGTCAGCCAGGAAAACCAGTGACTTGACAGAATTTAAGTCATTGGTGAAGATGCATGACTAGATTGACCTAGGAACACGCGTAGGGCGTAATCATCTTCTTTTTTTTTAAGTAACGTCTGTATCTTATTAGATACGCGTTGCGTTGTCCTATCGTCCTCCATGTTTTTGCTACCCTTAAGACGCGCGATGTCTGAGGACATGACCGCAAACATGTCCCTTTGATTATTTTCAGTTCATGCATCAAACTTCCAAGAATGATATTGGGGTTGAACTCCTCTGCTTTTATTTCTGCCACGCTAAGGTTTCTCTTGAATTGTAACGACTGTTTCCTAGTTGACTGTTTCCTAGTTGGCTGTTTCCTAGTTGACTGTTTCCTAGTTGACTGTTTCCTAGTTGGCTGTTTCCTAGTTGACTGTTTCCTAGTTGGCTGTTTCCTAGTTGGCTGTTTCCTAGTTGGCTGTTTCCTAGTTGACTGTTTCCTAGTTGGCTGTTTCCTAGTTGACTGTTTCCTAGTTGGCTGTTTCCTAGTTGGCTGTTTCCTAGTTGACTGTTTCCTAGTTGGCTGTTTCCTAGTTGACTGTTTCCTAGTTGACTGTTTCCTAGTTGGCTGTTTCCTAGTTGACTGTTTCCTAGTTGACTGTTTCCTAGTTGACTGTTTCCTAGTTGACTGTTTCCTAGTTGGCTGTTTCCTAGTTGGCTGTTTCCTAGTTGACTGTTTCCTAGTTGGCTGTTTCCTAGTTGGCTGTTTCCTAGTTGGCTGTTTCCTAGTTGGCTGTTTCCTAGTTGGCTGTTTCCTAGTTGGCTGTTTCCTAGTTGGCTGTTTCCTAGTTGACTGTTTCCTAGTTGACTGTTTCCTAGTTGGCTGTTTCCTAGTTGACTGTTTCCTAGTTGACTGTTTCCTAGTTGGCTGTTTCCTAGTTGGCTGTTTCCTAGTTGACTGTTTCCTAGTTCAATTTGTTTTCACACGCTTGCTAGACAATACGAAATCAAATCTTCTCAGCTGTAAATATATCAAAGCACACAGCGTCAAGATGACAATGTCATAGGATTTCTCACTTACATTTCAATCTTTTATAGCTTTGAGAATGTGTGTGTTAGATTATTTATTTAACATCGTCTGCTATTTTCATTGTTTGGGGTTGCGCTTTAGTCACGTGACCTGGCTTAAGAATCCCATTGGTCAGTTAAGAAATAGTCTCGAAAAACTGCGTAAGACAGAGTTGTTACTGCGCTTAACAACTGAATAACATCTATATAAACACTACCGTATCTTTTTTTTACATGTACATCTTCAAATACCCATTTTTTGATGACGTAAAGACTGTGATTTTTAATTTAATTTCGGGATCTCTAGGGAACCTCTGAGTCTACCCAGCTGTAATATAATATAAGTACCTGACATTAGTTGGGGAAAAGTAAAGACGGTTGGTCGTTTTGCTAGCCACATGACACTCTTGTTAACCGTGGGCCACAGAAACAGACATATAATGGCAAAGCACCGCAAAATCATTGCCATATATATCAATACTGCAATAATTACCTTCCCTTTTTTCCTATACAGAAGTAAATTAATTAACGGCCACTAATCCATTAATTAATTAGTTAATTTTTTGATTGATTCATGTGCTGTCTTTGACAATGAATTTTTGTGCAAAGTTTCAACTTGATCCGAGAATGAGAAGTGGTAGCAAAAAGAAACGTGTAAAAGAATAATACTGACAGACAGACAGACTAAGTTAATGAAGGCATTGTAAAAACAACAACTAATATCTGTTATAATTATACAAAATGTTTACCAAATATCTTGAGTAAATGTTACAGATTCATATAGAAATGGACATAATGGTTTAGATGATATTTAGATCTAACATTATTTAGGCCTATCTCTTTCTCTCCGTAATTATTTTTCCTCGTTTTGGAAGGAATTCTTCATCTTGCTCATACTATTTCACTCCCCTGTTATGATTGGGCTTCAATAGCTTCTTTGTTTGTTATCAGAAACTGCTATTGTTGGTATAGAATTAAAGGGAAAAGCACGCTCTTTTTATATATAATTCAAAGTCAAGTTTTAAAAAAGTAAACATTAATTTAATTTAATGAGGTCAAAATCAACGATGGTATCGTCGATCGGGAGAGGAAGAGTTAAATGTTGTTTCATTTTCAGACCCAGCATTATTTACAGACCTGATAGTTAAATTCCACCAACAGCATCGTATGGCCATGGCTATCCCTGATCGACTGCCATTAGGATTTTTGCTGATAGATGCACAGATGTTGAAGAAGACATTGATACCTGCACCTATTGAATGTCTTAAAGTTAGTCTTCTTGTTAGATTGGAATACATCTAATAGTGATTATTACTATTATAGCTTTTATATAGCGCTACTTTCATGCTTATAGCATGCTCAGAGCGCTTTGGTCCAATCTCATTTGTGGACCAGAGGGGGGGAGGGGGTATCTAGGAGTTGGTTTTCCGTGCTGCCTTCAGGCGCTCAGTAAACACAACTCTGCCCGAGTCGGTAGCCAAGACAAGCCAAGTTCAAGCGCACTTAGCCTCTCGACCACGCTTCCCACCAGGGAAATAAGAAAAAAAAACGGTGCCGCGTAACATGGGACATAACTGCATCATGGGGCATAAAGAAATAATGATGGGCATACAAATATTAATTCCCTTAGGAAATATATAAAAAAAAACAACGTAAAGAACATTTCAGTTGCCGTTATTGTTTATGTTGGGTGTGTGTCTGAGCGGCAAAAAAACAGCTCGTCTGCCTACCAAAGAGTTCTAATCCCGACTCGTGCCGAGCTGTGTTTGTTGACCCCCCATGAAGGCCGCTTAAGGCAGGAGGGGCTCGTTAGCCTTGGCTGGCTACTCTCTTCGGAGATGGAAAAATCTGAACTCAAACCACTGCTGCCTTGCAGCTACAGCCAAACACGAGAAAGGCTTCGGAACTCAACCCTGATTACATACAGTGCTACACCCCAGCAGAGCCTGCGGTGCTGCTGATCCCAAACTTTATCGGCACTTGCCATTCCTTTGAAAAAAATTTAGCTGCGATATTGGGGGGGGGGGGGGGGACTGCTGTGTGGGCTACATCGTTCAGACCATAGGTAATGCCCAGGCATTCATCTCGTTTCCATGAGATGATCCATAGTCGTTGTACTTCTGAAGGAGGTCATAAATATTAAAGGCAACATGGAGACCTTCCCCTACATACCCCTTTCTCCTCCCCCCCCCACCCTCACGGGTCCACAAAAGAGTCTGTACCATAGTGCACTGATAATGCTTTAGCTTAAATGTATTAAACTTTGCCTACATAAAAATCCTTTTAAAAATATCTTCAATTTAGATCATTTTTTTTAAATAGCGATTAAGTCAAAAAATGTCTGTCAAGTTCAATTGTCAACCATTTATATTTTGTATTTTGTATTTATTATTAATTTTACATATTTCATTAGCCAGTAAACTTTTTAGATCCAATGACAATGTCTAAGTTGACTTTGCCAGCTTTTTTGTTGCTAAAATGTTTTTAATTCTTACATTTTATTTGTCAGCAAATCCACAAATTCCTGCCAATTATCACCAAAAAAGCCATGGATGATATTTTGCTAACTCTTCAAGATGGCGCTGTCAAACTTTACAATCAGCCCACGTCAACCATGGAGTATGTCACCTATCTTCAATTTATGGATGACTTTCAACAACAGGTGAACTCTAATTTTAACTGAATGCCTATTCTATCTATCATTTATCTTATCTTATCTATCTATCTATCTATCTATCTATCTATCTATCTATCTATCTATCTATCTATCTATCTATCAGTCTGTCTGTCTGTCTGTCTCTGTCTATCTTATCTTATCTTATCTTATATAATACAGACGTTACTTCAAAAAAGATGATTACGTCCTACGCGTCATGCATTTAGTCATGCATATTAACCAATGACTTAAATTCAGCCAAGTCACTGGTTTTCCTGGCTAGCTCAGGCAACCCATTCCATGCTCTAATAGCACTAGGGAAGAAAGAGTGTTTGTACAAATTTGTCCTAGCATATGGGACGAGGAATGTGCCTTTATCTTTGTGTCTTTCAGAGTATTTTATTAGATTTTGTTTTTGTATTTGAAGATTATGGTTCAGTGTTTTATGTATGATTGCTACTTTACTTTTGAGCCTTCTGTCCTGAAGGCTATCTATCTATCTATCTATCTATCTATCTATCTATCTATCTATCTATCTATCTATCTGTCTGTCTGTCTGTCTGTCTGTCTGTCCGTCCTTTCGTCTGCCTGCATGCCAATCGAACAATATTGATCTTACTTTCTCTTTCTCTCTATAACTATGTGTATGTGTAAGTGTGTGTTTACATGACTAGATTGTTTTAATTTTTATTTTTTTACTGTTTCAATTGTTAGTATCGTTGACTCTAAGTATGACTCTCTCAATGTTTGACCAGATTGACAGCATGGAATTAAAATCGATTATTGTTAAAGATTTGTACACACTACTAGATGAATTCATGATTGGAAAGGCTCCTGAAGATGCAGTTGTCTTCTCTGTAAGTGGAACATATAATTATACCCAGTGCATTTGTAGAGAGGCAATGAAATAGTAAATATAACGAGGGAAGATGCAGTTGTCTTCTCTGTAAGTGGAACATATAATTATACCCAGTGCATTTGTAGAGAGGCAATGAAATAGTAAATATAACGAGGGAAAAAAAGGGGGGATCACGGACGTAGTGATGTAACGAATGTAATGATGTGATGGAAGCAGTGATGTAATGGAATTGGCCTTGTAATGGAAGAATAAAAGTAGTTATGTAATGAATGAAGTAATGTAATGGATGTAGTGATGTAATGGAAGTAATGATGTAATGGATGTAGTGATGTAATGGAAGTAATGATGTAATGGATGTAGTGATGTAATGGAAGTAATGATGTAATGTATGTAGTGATGTAATGGAAGTAATGATGTAATGGATGTAGTGATGTAATGGAAGTAATGATGTAATGGATGTAGTGATGTAATGGAAGTAATGATGTAATGGATGTAGTGATGTAATGGATGTAGTGATGTAATGGATGTAATGATGTAATGGAAGTAATGATGTAATGGAAGTAATGATGTAATGGATGTATTGATGTAATGATGTAATGGATGTAGTGATGTAATGGATGTAGTGATGTAATGATGTAATGGATGTAGTGATGTAATGGATGTAATGATGTAATGGAAGTAATGATGTAATGGAAGTAATGATGTAATGGATGTAGTGATGTAATGGATGTAGTGATGTAATGAAGTAATGATGTAATGGATGTAGTGATGTAATGGAAGTAATGATGTAATGGATGTAGTGATGTAATAGAAGTAATGATGTAATAGAAGTAATGATGTAATGGATGTAGTAATGTAATGAATGTAGTGATGTAATGGACGTAGTGATGTAATGGAAGTAATGATGTAATGGATGTAGTGATGTAATGGAAGTAATGATGTAATGGATGTAGTGATGTAATAGAAGTAATGATGTAATAGAAGTAATGATGTAATGGATGTAGTAATGTAATGGATGTAGTGATGTAATGGACGTAGTGATGTAATGGAAGTAATGATGTAATGGATGTAGTGATGTAATGGATGTAGTGATGTAATGGAAGTAATGATGTAATGGATGTAGTGATGTAATGGAAGTAATGATGTAATGGATGTAGTGATGTAAGGGATGTAATGGATGTAGTGATGTAATGGAAGTAATGATGTAAATGATGTAGTTTTACAATGATAGTAATTATGTAATGGAAGTAGTGATGTAATTGGAGTAGTGATGTCAGGGACATAGTTACGTAATGACAGTAGTTATCTAATGGAGGTAGTTATGTAATGAAAGTAGTTATGTTATATAAGTTGTTATGTAATGGAAGTAGTGTTGTATTACAAGTATTTGGAAAATGACGTTCGTTAAATAATGAGAATGAGGATAAAATTAAAAAGTCGTATGCTGAGAGTTTAGGCCCCTGTTGTTTGCCTTTGGTCCTTCTCCTGTCAGTGATAACAGTTCTGCAGAACCCAATATCTGAGACACGTCAAGGCCAGGGGTTCAACTGGTTGTCAGAGGCTTTTTGAGACCCATACCATTTGGAAGTATTTAATAGGGAATGGCAGGGCCGGATTTAAGTATGTGGTAATGTGGGGAAACCTGGGGAGGATATTTGTGGGTGCTCCTACACTTTTTCAAAATCTTTTTTTAAAAAATTACTTATTAAAAATAATGTTTATATCTAAAAGAATGGCATTTTTTAGATGAAAGAAATAGAGAATTAGCAAATTTTTTTGCCATTTTCCTTCTTTAAAAAAATAAATATACAAATATTCGTAAAAAAAATAAATATTTTTGAGTTTATGGAGGTTAAGGCCCTGGGTTGACGCACTGCTGTAAATACGGAGCTGCATTTTTATATTACGAACACGCTACAAGCGGACACTTCTTAACCATGTCAGAATGGCCAACCGTAAGATTTAAAGTAGCCTAAGTAGACCTATAGTCGTATTAATGCGAAAAAAAAATGTGAAAGAAATGTTAACAACTTAAAGTTTCTGACCCGTCGAAATTGATATGTTTGAATCTTTATTGTGGGGGTCCCTTTTGCTTTTGCGGAGTCCCCCGGGTCAGTAGCCCAGCCTGCCAGCTCTTAAATCCGGCCATGTGCAGTGGAGAGCTTATATCCTTGCCACTTCCGGCCATAACAACCTTACAGAATCGGTAACTTTCGGGAAGGAGGAGTTCGTTAGCCTTGTCTGGCTAGGTAAAAGAAAATTGAACCTTTGCGGCTATATCCAAACATGGGAAAGGATTTGTGAGTCAACCCTGAAAAAATAGGAGCTGATTACCCTTAGGCAGCATGCAGCATACAGTTCAACATTCTGGCAGAATGTGCGACGCCCCTTATCCCATATTGTATCGGCACTTGATGTTATTAGACACGTCAGCTACGTGGAGAGGGGGGGGGGGACTGATATGTGGGCGACATCGCTCCGAGTATAGCCAATGCCCAGGCTTTCATTTTATTATTTCTGACAGATGATCCACAGTCACTTTGCGACTGAAGGAGGCTATAATGTTTAGAGTACTGTATTAATATGTTATTGGGGGAAAAAAGATACAAGAAAAAAAAACAGCAAGAAAATGAATGATAGGGGCCTATCAAATCGTTTGTATAATATTTTTTTAGTTGAAAGCAGGTCTCTAAGCTTATTGACTTGGCGAGCTACACAAAACGTTAGAATCTCAAGACGCGGGCCGCACAAAATTCCGTACAAAATCTGAAATAATGAGGTTATTATGTAGAGCCTCCCCTTTATCACTCAGCGTACAAGTAAGACAATGTATTATGTATACAAGTAGGATAGTATATGTATGCATTTGAGATTTTAAATATAGTACTCTGTTTTCGTATATTAATTAGCCTGTCTTTTTAGTGATTATTCTAAAATAAAACATTACAATTAAAATTGAAGTTAGCCTACATATATTTTAAACAGTAGTTTGATTTTTTTTTCAGGGGGGGGGGGGGGGTCAGGAGTTGGCTGACCCGCGTGACGACTATTAATTTGGTTATTAGAAGAATTGCGTTTTAAGACGTTTGACGAATAATATATTGCATATATATTGTCTGTCCACTTGCTACGGTTGCAGAAGGGAAAATACAGTATGTATTAGTAATTAGACCATAGCCAGTGGCAGTCTGTCATGGAAAAATAAATGTATGAAGTCATTATGAACATTAGTCCGTCTATCTCTGTCAGTTTTTCCTATGTTCATGTGTAAAAAAAAGAGGTAATCGCGGAATAGGAGGAAATAAAACTTGGGTGTAACTGTGTATGGAAATTAATGGGAAAATAATGGTAATAATTGTTTAGATGACTTGAATACCGCATATGAAATATTATATGCAAGGTTCAGACATTGTTAAGACATTCTTGTTTTGTTCCCAGACCATGGAGCCTATCATCTATAACTCTAAAAATTTGATTGACCGAGCATTGTCTGGGAGAGATGCCATTCTTGAGAAGTTCAACAAATGTGCAGAGAAAGATGGCCAGACTTATTTGTCAGAAGCAAAGAATGTGTTTGAGAAAATGCAGGTTGGACATTTGAAATACCTTGTTTACTTTCCGTATATGTGCATTGTTTATTGTGTTTATTTTTGTTGTTGATTAATATATGGAAGTGTTTTTATACTTGGGAATTTTTACTTTACTTGGTTCGCCCATTTTCTAGTGTAATTGTTATGATTCTGAATGCAAACAAATGAATGACTTTCCCCCCAACAGAATCCAATGCTCCTAGATCCTAAAGCAGATCGGGAAGAAGTCCGGCAATATTTGAATGACCTCTTAGAGCAAATGGAATCTGTGCAACAAAAGTCTAAGGCATTAAAAGATCGTCAAAAGGAGTTGAAGGTTCGTCTGAAGTTCTTTAAATGAGTGTAAAGTAGGTCATTTGTACAGTAGTTCATGATGGTCGTAACAAGAGATGCGTGGATATCAGATTTCTAGTGTGCACCCTCCCCTCAAGAACTAGGTCATGACACCATTGCACAATCAAATGCGTCTTTTGGGGATGGCAACATCCAATGTTCCTTTTTTTTTTTTTGTTTGTTTTGTCAATTTTGCTCTTCCTTTTTTTTTAATTTCCATCCCGCCTCTTCGCTTGCACGCAAAAACTTAACAATCGTCTGCTAAAACTTCATTGATCATGATGGCACGATATGGCCTAAATTGTGCCGATGTGCCTAAACTCAAAACTCAAACTCATGATGGCCAACGATTTTTTTCTCTCCATTACTATATAATTTGTTTGTCCAGTCATTCGTTGTTCGTTTGCAGTCCAGTCATTGGTCGTTTAATTAGGGCATTCATCAGGCGTAGTCTCTTCATTTATTTCATTAAAACCCACATAACTAAACAGATCATTTACGGTTTAGGTGGAAGTAATTAAACTGGACTATCTACATGAAGTCCAAACCGAACTTAAAATGAGAGACGTGATGTGGACATGTATCGATCAATGGGACAACATCGTACAAAGATGGACAGAGGTCAGAAAATTAAATATTTGTAGAAGATAAATACTCGTTTCGATGTTCACAAGTTTTGTTTTATTACAAAGATAGACCAACCTGTAGGGTATGGCAGCAACCAGGGTTAGGCCTATAACTCGGATCTATAGTGATGACTTTCCGAAGCGCTAATCATTATTATTATTATAGCTTTTATATAGCGCTACTTTCATGCTTATAGCATGTTCAGAGCGCTTTTGGTCCAATCTCATTTGTGGACCGGTGGGGGGGGGGGGGGAGGGGGTATCTAGGAGTTGGTTTTAGGCGCTCAGTAAACACAACTCTGCCCGAGTCGGGTGTCGAACCTTGAGCCCCCTTCTAGGTAGCCAAGCCAAGTTCAAGCGCACTTGGCCTCTCGACCACGCTTCCCACCATACGACTATTAGTCAGCTATCCCAACCAGGCAGTTAATTAATTCTGCTCTAAATCTGAAAAATGATTATATGATTATTATTATTATAGCTTTTACAAAGCGCTACTTTCATGTTTATAGCATGCTTATATACGTTATGGTCCAATCCCATGTGGGGAGAGGGGGCATCTGTAGAAGGTTTTCCGTGCTGCCGTTAGGCGCTCAGTAAACACAACGCTGCTCGAGTCAAGTGTCGAACCTCGGGCCCCCTACATAGGTAGCCAAGTTTGAGCGTAATTAGCCTTTCGACCACGCATCCCACATGATGTAGAGGCAGATCTACGACAGCTAAGAGTCTGAGCCCCAAGATAGATCACAATGGAAAGATGTGCTAGAGAAGGTCAGGGCCGTCCATGAGCTGTAATGCCACTGGGATGGATGAATTGATACAAGAGAGCAAAAGTTGACATTTACCTAAGACTGGTCTGCTAGTTTGTCTCTAATCTACATCTTAAGGTACACGATATAACAATTCTTGTCTGTTAAATGCGTTATTTTACATTTTCTTTAAGGTCAAGCCTCTTTTCCCACATCGTCTGCACTTTTAATATCTTCAGGTTCTCGAGTTTTTACCCGCTAGAAGCTGGGACGAGTGTTTAGTATTGGTCATTGTTCAAAAATAACTTATGCATATGAGCTAAAAAAAAAATAGATCTACTTCTTAAAAGATTAACCGAAAAAGAAAATGAAAAAAAAAAAAGTTTCGCAACGCAACATAAAGTTTTTGAGAGCCGTAGCGCTAAACTAGATGTAGATATATTATATATCGATCTATATGCTAATTGTGCTATTTCAGGCTATGTAAAACACGCCAAAGTATGTGTCATTGTCTGCATCTGATACACTTTGACTTTGCTAATTTTTAGCGGTCCCCGAAAGGGGAAAAGACGCTATTAGTTTTGTGTGGAATGTCTGTCTGTCCGTCACGTTTAGATCTAGAAAAGATAGTGAAAATCCAACATCATAATATTTTAGACCATTCAAAGTTCTGGTGCCACGGCTACTTTTTTCTTTTCTAAAAGCGAAAAATCTAATTTTTTAAAATCACTTATGCAACCAGTTATTTCATAAAAATGCACCACTTTTACAACTATTTACTATTAGGGGAAAATGACTATTTAACATATTTGTAACACACTACTACAGACAATATTAGATTTCTTGTCAATTTTTTTTTTTATATTTGTATTGCTAAGTTAAGTAAGTTCTGTTATACTATTTACTACATTTAGAAAAACAAAGTTTACTTTTTTTAAAAGAGAAAAAATCTATAAGTTGGGCATAATTTAAAACAACAATTAATAAATAGTTTTTCATATTATCGCGTGAACTGTAGCGCTGCTTAACAGCTATTAGACACTCCAACTAAAGGATAATTTTTTTTTTAAGGAAATGTTTTGTTTTTTTTAAGAATAAGAGATTGACCCTTTACAAAACAATTATATATATGGCTGAGGGCTTTGCACTGGGGTTTTGTGTCTCCTCATGTGGCTGATGAGACCTATGTGAGCCTGGAATGTTCGGCCGCACACTGGGCAGGTTATTCCAGCTGGAGCTAGTGTCATTGGCCTTGCTTTTCTTCTCTGGCGTTTTTCTTCTACCAGCGTTGTTCTCTTTTCCTCAGCAACCTGTGCGCCAGTTTTCATAGCGCGACGCCATGATCCTCTGTCATGTGCCTGCCACAGTGCCTCTATCTCCCATGTGGCTGGGTCTATGCTGAACGCCTTCAGAGAAGCTTTGAGGGTGTCCCTGTTCTTGGGAGCGCTTTTCTTCCCTTAATTGGCCATACAGTATAGTCGTTTAGGGATGCGGCGGTCTTCTATTCTGCAGACGTGTCCTGACCATCCCAGCTGGGACTGCATCAGGATTGTGTGGATGCTTTGGTGAGCCGCTCTTCGAAGGACTTCAGTCAGTATCTGGTATTTTTTCTTTCCATTTGACATTCAGTATTTTTCGATAATGAAATCGACCTGCGCATCGCCAAGGCAAGACGGTCTAAAACAGACGAGGTATCACAACAAATACAAAGCTAGGGAGCTAGGGATATATCGAGCTATCATCCTCACTACATTGCTCTATGCCTCAGAAACGTGGACAGTGTACAGAAAACATGCTAATAAGAAACTGAACCACTTCCACATGACATGTTTAAGAAAAATACTGATATGTCTAAGATCAATTAGATATTCATTATCAGTTCACAGCTAACTTCACATCCACTTTCACCTATTCTTTGGTCTGCTGGACCGCTGGGGCACCACACAAGATCTGTCAACCTTATTTCTCCATTCTTCTCTGTCATTTGTCTTTGATAGAATTTCATTCCGATGTTCTTTCTGAAAATATTGAAACCTGCCTTTTTACCTGCCTGGGTGGACCACTTCGGGTGTCGATTTTGTGTTTCCACACAAACTGTCTTTGTAACCTTGTTTTTAAAAGTTGCCATGATAATGTTCTCTCATTCAGTATTTGATCATTTTAATAGATGTAGATCTAGCGACTAGCCGCGCTAGGTCTAGAACAAAAACAAAAGCTTTACTTATGTGATACTCGATTTTATTTTTAATTTTGTAATAAATAATATTTGGCCTGCATCACAATCTGGCCGTATTTATTCTTCCTTGAAGTCTAATCTATATATATCTAGATCTATTTATAGAATCTATGTCACAGATCGTAATATAAACAAGCATGGCGTCTGCTACACATTTTCAACAAGTGTGCAGCTCTAGGCTAGCTATCTACGTTATCAATGAATGTGAGTGGCGATAGAAATATTTATAAAAACAACACAGAAAGTCTTAGTAAAAAAATTACGCCCTCACAAGACTAGATCTATCATTAGTATCATAATTATGTAAAGCCTAGATTTTAGTCTCTGCCAGCTCTGCGTCTAGAAGTCTAGAGTCTATACTCACTTTATACTGACATGTGGACATGTCTAGAACTAGAGTAGAGTCAAGACTGTCACTTTCACTTACTCTAGACTCTCAGTTTACTGAGTCTAGAATGAATACTCTGACTATAATTAAGTCTAGACTACTCTAGACCTATCTAGATAAGATCTAGTAATCTAGATCTTGACTAGAGGACTAGTCTAATGATCTAATCAGACTAATCTTATCTGATCTTGTCTAGTGACTCTAGAAGTTACTACTCTAGTCTTGATTAGTCTAGATCTAGTCTCTGGTCTAGCCAGTCGATTGGCCGATGACCTAGCCTAGACTATAGATCTAGATCTATTAGTTAGTATTGGTAATTACTATTTATTAGTCTAGATAATAGAAATACATTTCAATGAATTTCGTTGTTACTGACCCAACACTAATTGTAACATTTTGATGCAGTCAATCTAATAATCTAGTGACTAATGACTAATCATATGAATATGATCTATAATAACCTAGAATAGAACTTTAGATGTAGTACAACTAGTACTAATACTATATCTACTACAAGACAATCTAACTAATAAACTAGAGCCCTTTCATGGCTCCTGGCCTATCAAACTTTTATATAGTTTTATACAGCCCTATCCTAACTCCAGGCACATCTAATACAGCCCTATCATGGCTCAAATTACGGCCAATCTAACTGTATTAGTGTTATTTAATTAATACAGCTTTATTTTCACTCCAGGCCTGTTTAACTAATACAGCACTTTTCATGGGCTTATTTATATAATAATTTGGCTCCAGGCCTATCTACCTAATACAACACTATTTCAGCTACACGCCTATCAAAGCTCCAGGTTTATCTGCTGGTCATATTTAAATCTCAAATAAGTTAAATATAGGAGAGCATCGGAATGGAGTAGCACAGTTATTTCTCTCTCTCTCTCTCTCTATATATATATATATATATATCTTCCCTATAACATGCACATACGCCTACACAATAAACTGACTTTTGACCAGACTTTAGAAAACATTTTAAGTTCATTGATAACATGTGGAGCAGCTGTTCAACTATTCAAAGTCACTAGGATAGGTATTAATGAGTGGTAGATGCATTTTCTTTTTGGTTCTAATAAGAAGGTCACGGCAATGTCTTTCATTTATCAGATGTCTTTGTAGAGATAATTCTGTACAAACTGAAAATTAGGAAAGCTGTGTAAAAACAAAACCATTGTATTGTTAAATAAAAAGATTTACTGCTACATATAGGAAACCCTACTATTGATCTAATAGGGTTTTCTATAAGCATGTTCATCTTAATGTGAAAAGGGTAATCTATAAAATGAATGTCTGCATATGACTGTTAAGAATCTAAGCACTTCACCGTTAGGTGCCGAGTCCCAATGTTTCCCTTGTTTATTTGAATAATAATTTTAATTGTAAGCCCTAATATTTCTTACATTAAGTTTTTAGTGACTATATATATATATATATATATATATATATATATATATATATATATATATATATATATATATATATATATATATCTAGGTTTAGCACCAAGTGCTTGCATTTATTGAAATCATTATATTAGACATGCATATTGCAAGTATTGCTGTAGTTTATAAGATTTTAAACAAAAAAAAAAACAAGATTAAATAAAAAAAATATATATATTTGCAATAAACAATAAAAAAAATTTTAGAATTGTGTATTAATTATTCCTTTGGTTGTGTGTGCTACCAGGTTCCATTCATGAACTTGGAACCAGAGGAGGTGACCTCCACCACTATGAAATACCTGAAGACGGTTCAGATGCTAGAGAAAGGTCTACCACCCAATGATGTGGTCAGCATGTTGAAGAAGAAAGTTGAAGTTATGAAACAGAGAGTAGGTGTTTGTTTTCTATTTATTAGAGTTGTCATTTCTCAATTAAGTTGGCTACATTTAGATGTCAAGTTTTTTTAATTAACACATACATTTTTTTTGTCACGATACATTTTTTTTCAAAATGGCGCTGCACTGTGGCGACATGCAATTTTGTGCTTTCATTAATTAGTTATGCAGAGGAAGAAATTATGAGTGAGTCTGGTGTGAATGTACACTTTTGGTTTCTTGTAGTTATAATGTTTTTTTGTTTGGTGTAATGCACAAATTGTAAGACAAATTTCCTTACGGATAATAAAGATTATTATTATTTAGATGTGAAGTTTTTAGCTATGTTACACTAGATTTCGGGCATACGTTTGGATGTTTCCTTTGTTGTTACCACAATATAAATTGTTTTAGAGTGTGTCTCAGTAGCATTTCAGTACGAAGTAAGGTTATTGTTGGCAGCTTGAGATTTTCAATGGTTTCATTGTCATGGCATTTTATTTGGTTTGGTAGGCCTTGGTGGCACCCATCTCTTCTCCCAAAACCAATTATTCCTTGAGGCTTTCTTCAGACAATGGAAAGTATTACATGACTAATCCACTCATCCCTTGTTTAAGGTTGATGCTGGTTTTGATCAGTAATGCCATATGAAGTTCGTAAATAGTTCAGAATACTTATACAATTCGGGAAAAGAGAGGTGCAGGAGGAAATGTCTTAATATCTATTGCAGACATAATTAAATAATATTACATTCTACCCATACCCATGTGTCAATCTAGTCATGTAGACCAATACCCATGTGTCAATCTAGTCATGTCGACATACCTATGTGTCAATCTAATCATGTAGACCTATCCCCATGTGTCAATGTAGTCACGTAGACCCGTACCCATGTGTCAATCTAGTCATGTAGACCTGTGCTCATGTGTCAATCTAGTCATGTAGACTTATACCTATGTGTCAATCTAGTCATGTAGACCTACATTTAGGAAGTTGAAGGACAAATTCAAGCAGTCTTCTATATTTCACACATATTTGAGCTATTTAATTGGTCTATTAAAATTAAACATTGAAAATATAAAGTACAACAGTTGACTAAATGTGAATAGTTTAATATTAAGAAAGGGCTGAAGTTGATAGAACATATAGAATCAGAGAGTGATCGCAGGCTAGTGTAAGCTACAAAACAATAAAGTTCAATGAAATTTAAATGCAAATTTCTTTTTGATAAGACTTCCAAAATTTGAACAGCACAATTAAAATCAAAAGTTTTTTATTCTTCGCATTATATAAGTGGTGTGTAAATTGTACACTTCTTGAATTCATTTTATTCTTACTCTTGACAAATGGTCGAGCAAAAAACTTTTGTTATTGCATACATGTACTCACAGCTTCAGGTAATAACTGACATGAGAAACCCACATCTTAAAAAAATTTTGTTATTGCATGTGCTCACAGCTTCAGGTAATAACTGACATGAGAAACCCACATCTTAAAAAAAGGCACTGGGACTTGATCCAGGAAGCATTGAATTATAAATTCATCAAAGATGAGCCTCTAACACTTGGCCTGTTGATTGAGATTGATGCATTTGACAAGTCTGAAGAAATGATGGAGATAGCTGGCATGGCGTCCTCACAGGCAGCTCTGGAAGCCATTCTAAAAAAAGTAATTTAACACTAGTATTATAGATCTACCATTGTTTTGCATTTTTTTAGACAATTCATTATTAAGATGAAAATTATCTTAGATTTTTAAGTGTTTTACATTTAGTCCAAATTCTAATTATGATTGTTGGCTACTTCATAATTCTTATAGTAGGCAAATGAATGCATCATGATACTATTTTTAAAGCACCTTTGACAACATTATTTTAACCACCCTTATTGACTTTTTTTAAAAACCAACTTTGGTGGCCTCATATACACCTTTGGAGAACTTACTTTAACAAGCATACTCTATGTTAAAGTTAGTGACTTTGGTATTGATTAGTGTCACATTATTGTTTTATAGCTATCCTGGCATGCACTAGTCAGGGATCATGGAATACAATGATTTATAGTGTTTATTATTTTTCACGTCTGAAACAAGGGTCCACAGTTGAATGGTGGGTAATAAGTCTTGTTCTGAGACCACATGGTCAGAAATCAGTAGACGCCATGGACATAGAAGAAGATAGATGATATATGTATTTGAGTAATTCTGTTGGACTACATTATCAGTTTATGTGAAGTATTACATGTGATTTCTTGATGGCTGAAATTGCCAGTATATTATGAACTGTTGTTTTATTTTAATAAATGTATATCTGTTAAGTCGACTTGAATCAGTGAATTTTAATACATGTTGTGTTGTGCTAATTTAAGTAGACATACCCGACGACAAGTAGTACAACAAATCGTGGTGTGAAGAAGGATATTTAATTAGTACTCAACAGACATTATAATAATACCAGAAGAGGTATTAAAATAATACATTGAAAAAGATAAATTTACAATTAGTAATTCATTGTTTTGGTAAATTCCACTTTAAATTATATCAAACTTATGTCTCAATATCTTGTTCAGGTGGTGGATGCCTGGAAGCATGTGGAGTTCCCTGTACTGCCTTACAAAGATCAGAAAGATGTCTATATAATTGGGAGCACCGATGAGATTCAACAACTGTTAGATGATAGTAACATTAACATCCAGACCATTCAGTCATCAAGACATGTAGGTCCCATTAAAACCAAAGTGGAAGAATGGGCAGCTAGTCTCAGTTTATTTAATAAGACTTTGGTAAGTAGTTAGAAGTTTAGAATGTACACTTTGGTTTCTTATAGTTATAATGTTTTTTGTTTGGTGTAATGCACAAATTGTACGACAAATTTCCTTACGGATAATAAAGATTATTATTATTATTATTCATAATGAAGTATTAAAAGTTTAGAAAGTCTTTCACTTTGTTGTTTCTCCCAAGGGTTCCTCCATCCAATGTTAAATATATATTTTATTAAGTTTCCTGACCTGTATTAACCTGTTTGTTGCCTCTGTATATTCTTGGTTTTCCAGTTGATATTCAGAGGCCATGGTGGCTGATTGGTGAAACACTTGGCTTCTAAACCAAGAGGTCTCTGGTTCAAATCTTGTTAAAGACTGGGATTTTGAATTATGTATGATGCTCCCGAGTCCACCCAACTCTAACTCATTCGTTGAGAAATGTAAAGAGAGTTGTTTGTTGTGTTGGTGACATGACACCCTCATAAAGTACTGAACAGAGAAACTGATGAACTTTATATCATCTGCTCTATAGATTGCAAGATCTGAAACATCAATGTGTACACTTCCGTTAATCTAACTCAGTGTTTTCAAAACTTTTTCCTTAATTGGACACTTTGTACATTCTGAGTATTTAGAGGAACACTTATTTTTTAGAGAGGTTAGAGTTAGGCCTACTAGTTGATCATTCCAGTAGTTTTCAGTAGTAGTATTCCAGAACTCCTATTCAGGCCTCGTAGTACACATTCGGGAAACACTGATATAACTCATCAATCCCGTCCTCTTTTTTTTTTTTTTTTTTTTTTTTTTTTTTTTTTTTTTTGAATTTCTTTCCTATCATGTTATTGTTATTTTTTTTTACCTTCTTACATACAATTTATATCCTGTTTATTTTCTTTAAAATATAAAGGTCCTATTTTTTTTTCAATTGCTTTTTGTCTATTTCAACACATCTTACCTCTGTTACAGTTTAAATCCACCTATCTGACTTTTATTCTATCAAACTTTTTGCTACCCCATTGTATCCTAATTCATTATACTACTATCCTAGATCCTTGTTCCATGGATTGCAGTTTCTTTCCCCTGTCTTTAATTTTGCCATCTCAGTATGAAATAGATTTATTTTCCAGGAATCATGGATCAACTGTCAGAGGACATGGCTATATTTAGAATCAATTTTTAGTGCCCCTGATATTCAGAGGCAGCTTCCAGTGGAGGCCAAACTGTTTGTTGAAGTTGACAGATCTTACAAGGAAATTATGAGGAGAGTAAAGAAAACTCCTCTTGCTATACGTAATGGAACACAGCCAGGTTTGTTTTCAGTTCAATTTTTTACTTCTTAGCCCTACATAATAAATATTTATTTCATTGATATAATCAAAGCTATGGTAATATTTACATTGTATATATATATTACTGATTATGATTATGGCTCTTAATCTTCAAGTTCATTAGTGTAGTGCAACCATTTAAATTTTAGAGCAAGTATCAAATGTAGGCACAGGGTTTGAGAAATCTGTTGTCTGATTCTATTGAAGGTGTCAAAATGTCATTACATTTTTTTTTTTTTTTTCTATTTCAGTAACTTTAGGAAGTATTTGAACAAAACATAAACAAATATTTAAATGAAACATTTCTGCATTAAAAGTAATGAAATCTTTACAGGTCTCTGGGAAACATTTGAATATAACAATGAATTATTGGATAAAATTCTGAAATGTCTTGAAGCCTACCTGGAAACAAAGCGTGTCACATTTCCAAGGCAAGATTTAAGCTTAGCTATAGACAGAAATTATTGTTAAGCTTTAGGTTAGATTACATGCACTAATAGAATCAACGACTTGGTTAATGCTCTAATTAACATAACCTAACGCTAACATGAATGATTAAGTTAACACATAGGTACAAACAGTACACTAAAATCTTTATTTAAACAAATGTCTCTTCTTTATGTCAAGAAATTTTCTTCAAAAAAACAATTATTTAGCTAAAGATTTATTTTATAGTATTCACAAGCAATTTAAATTTTGAATCTTTTTTTCCCAAATAGAATGCTTCCTTTGTTTTATAATTTAAATAATTTTTTGGTCCAATTTTCTCATTTAAACAAACTTTTTAAAATGCAGAATATTAAAAAAACAACTTTGGGAGCTTTGAGTTACCTATAGATGTGATAGCTAAGAAAGTGAGCTAGTGTTTTTTTTTTAGAAGAGATTAGATTGTATTTTTGTCCATATAATATTTGTAGACGGCATAATTTTCTGTCTCTTCTAAGGTTCTACTTTCTCTCCAATGATGAACTACTTGAGATACTTGCACAGACTCGAAACCCATTGGCTGTGCAACCACACTTACGTAAATGTTTTGATGCTATACACAGACTAGAGTTTGCTGTGGTTGAGGGACTTCCACCTGGTATATTTATAGTAGCTTAATAGTGTCTTCATATTTTCTAACTCAAAGCTTGAAAAAATACAAGTAATTTATTACATTTATTTTTTAACTACAGAGGAAGAGATTCAATTTACAAATGACATATTAAGCATGATATCACCAGAAGGAGAGAAGATTGGATTGGGCAAAGTAAGTAGGTTTTTTTTTTTTTTTTAAGGATTTAATGGCTTTGTAATACGTTTTATTAAAATATGGAAACTGATTAGCTTTATATCTAAAATATGATCAAAGACAGGTGCATAAAACAAAAAGAAAACTTAAATAAACCCATGCTTTGTCTGTATTAGAAATGGCAAAATATGCTGGTCACTATTGGGTTTGCAAAGTCATGAGAACCACTATGTTCACCCTGAATCTTTAGAATCAAAGACATTGCCATTAAATACATTTTGCTAACTACTCTGTAAAGCCTAACAAAAAATGGAGAGTTTAGTTTTATGTCATTTTAAAATCTAATTTGATTGTGACCTTAATATTACATTTTCTTTCTACTAAATGTATCTATAGGCCTACTTATATTGGTGTTAGGGACAGTAACAATGATAATGTATTTAGGTTGTAGCTTCAAAGTCAAACATGCCCAGAATTTAACAGAATTAAATGCTCCAAATATAAAAATTTGTCAATTATTCAACAAAGCAGATTCTAATATCAAGGAGAAATGTTTACCCCAAATTATGGATGTAATCTGTTTTACTTACAATTCATTCTTTTTATAGGGCTTGAAGGCAAGAGGTAATGTCGAAGATTGGCTCGGAAAAGTGGAAGAAGCCATGTTCGCCAGTATACGACGATTGTGCAAAAAGTCAATCAAAGACTATGAGACAATGTCATTTCTTTCTTGGATTATGTCAAATGCTTCACAAGTAAGTACAAAACTTTCGTATGTCGTTAACTTCTCAAGATTGCTTATTAGGCGACAAAAGTATTATTAAAATTTCTTCATTTAATTAGTTTGAATACAGAAATAATGAGTACTATTACAATTCTATACTACTACTATTCTTTTGAAGGAATTATTTATTATGTCTATCAGATAGAATGGCTTTTATAAAATATCTGCTATATTTGATAAATAAAATATGAAATTTTTTCGATTTTGCAGCTTTGTTTAGTTTATGCATTATCAAGAGAAAATAAACATTTTCTAATGACATAGCTACACTACAATTAAAGACAGTTTTGGGCTGTCATCAGAATGGTACTATGTTAGAACCCTGCAAGTTGTCATCCCCTGCCATGCTGCAGGCTTTAATTAATAACCTTCAATTTGGAAGAAACGTCTGAAACGTTAAAAACAAACAAATTAAAATCAATTGGGCAAAGTTGGTGCAATGTGTGGCTGAGAAACAAAAAAAAAACGCTTAGCTATTGCTTGGCCACTTTGCAAGGGGGCTCAAGTTCAAATCAGACTTGAACACAGTTGTGTTTGCAGGAGGTAAACCTTCTTCTATGCCCCCTTCCCACCAATGATCCACAAAAGAGATTGGACCATAGTGCACTGAGCATGCTATAAACATAAAAGCAACTAATAAAAAAAAGTATTGATTCTCAGAAATATTTTGGGAGAAATTATAAACTAGGAGGGCTAATTATAAATTAATAGGACACTCTATGTTAGTAGAATAAATAATAGACTACAAGGACACATAATTAACTATTTGGGCAAATAATCCACTGTTAGAACAAATATTCCACTGTTAGAACAAATTTAGATTGATTTGTGAAATAATAAACAAGTAGAACAATATAGGTACTAGCAATACAAATCATAGAAAAGAAGAATAAATTACTTATTATTAGAACAAGCTATTAGGTTATAGGACAAGAAAATAACAAAGTAGAAAAACAAGGACAGTAAGACACATATTGATCTCAGACTTTTGTATATGATAGAGCTAACCATTTTTATCATTGTTCTTCAACATCAATTCTGTTCTTAGGTTGTTCTAACAATATGTCAAATGATGTGGACCCGTGATGTCACAGCTATTCTTAGAGACTCTCGAACAGTTATCAGGGGAATGAGGGACTTTGAACAAAGAAGCTTTACAGTAAAAATTTTTATTTGATTATATATTTCACAAAACTTATCTTTTCTACCATTATGTATCAGCACTTAAAATGTATCAGTACTTACAAAATGACTTTCTATCAATCTATCAACAGGAGTTAAATCTTCTAGCTGGGGCAGTGAGAGGAGAACTTCCTAAACTGGCACGAGCTACACTCTGCGCTCTTATTACAATCAATGTTCATGCACGGGACATAATTTCAGAAATGGTGAAAAAACAGGTCAGACATTTTTTGATATTGAACTTTTTCATCTTCCTAATATTATTAAATTCCATTTGATGGCTAAATCAATTTTTTTGACATCATTAGAAAATACATATTGCTTCTTGCAAAAAAGACCAACAACTAGTCTTAAAAGATGACTGGTGAAATGTGCATTAAAAATTATTTTAAATGAAATGTATTCATTGTAAAATCTGTAATGACAACACCTTATAGTGCCCCAAGTACCCTATCTATCCCTCCATGCTGTGCAAAAAGAAAGACCGTTATGTGTGACCCTTGAGGTAACAGAAATGTTTTACATGCAGCCCTGAGATTACCAAAAGCTTTAAAATCTTGTATTAGAATGTAATATCTATAGTTAATATGTTAAAAATAGTAAGTTTGAAAAAAATCAAAGCTTTACAAATTAATCAGTCAAATGGAATTTTAAAAATGGTAATCCGTTGTAAAAAAGACAAAATCCTAATTGTCCTAAATGTGGTCCAAAAAAAAAAAAAGCATTTAGAAAAACATCATTCAAATAAAAACTAGATCTTCTTTTTAAAAAGATAGAAAAGAAAAATCACAAGTTACAGTTTCATTCTTTCTCTTTTACAAACTGTGTTTTGGGAAAAAAATTTGTTTTTAAAAATAAAGAATAGTTTTGGTTATGGTGATGAAATGTAGCACAGTGCTTTACATCTTTTACATTTGTAACTAAAGGACTCATTTTAGTCTTTTTAGGTCCATGTCATTATCATCTGAATATAAATAAAAAATCTTTCTGGGTTCAGTATAATGCTAGGAACAAAAAACAAAAATATTTTTCTCTCTGTATGTGAATAGAAACATTGCTTGTGCATTGGAAACATTTACAACCTACAGGAGATATATCTTATAAATATGTCTAGTTGTAAGTTGTAGCTGCTGGCAGTTTTAAAATCTCTTTAGCCAAGTTTTTTTGGTGTGGCATTTCTTTTGATCTACTAAGTCTTTGCGAATTCAGTCTTCGTCTTATTCCATTTCAATCTCCTTGGGATTCTTTCATTTGTTTGTTAAATGAAGAAACAACAAAACTTGTGTTAACAGGTATCAGAACTTTTAAGTTTTGACTGGCAAAAACAACTCAGATATTATTGGAATATGGAAGTGGACAACTGTGTTGTCTGCATGTCAATTGCTGTCTACACCTATGGCTATGAGTACCTTGGAGCCTGTCCTAGATTAGTGATTACACCTCTGACCGTAAGTTTATTGATATGGGTATTGTTGGACTATTTATATTTATCCAAGTGACAGGGCATATTTGTTTGATCAACTGACAGGATAAACAATTGAATAATTGGCAGGATAAAACATTTGAATAAAGGGCAGGATAAAACATTTGAATAATTGACATTGAATAACTAAGCCGACATATCTTTTTCATCAATGATTATTAACTGGACCAACATGTTTAACAAATTTACTGAACACAACAGAATAAAGTGCTAATAAATTGTTTAGTTTGTAATAAACTTAATAGAAATGCTTTTAGTTTTTAAAAAAGCAACTACTTTTGTGTAGATCACTACTTTTAAATTGTTAAATTCTCAGTTGCTTAACTAGCCTGAAGATTTTATGATTAACATATAAGTAAGCATTAGTAATCTAGTTGAGACTATTAAATGGGAGCTCATAGTATCTTAAAATTATGTTGGGAATGCCAGATGTTACTTTTTGACAAATAGTTACAAGCCTTTGGTTCACTGAAAGCTCATTCATAGAGACATTGACAAAACTCTTTCTTCCTCATAGGAGGTGAAGTTTCTTCTTTCTAGTTTATGCATAACAACAGCAACCATCTCTATCTTTAGTTTTATAAACATGCCACATTGCTCATTAATAGGACAGATGCTATCTCTGCCTTATGGGAGCCCTACAACTTGATCTAGGTGGAGCACCTGCAGGTCCAGCTGGTACTGGAAAGACTGAAACAACTAAAGATTTGGCTAAAGCTTTGGCTATATGGTGTGTAGTGTTTAATTGTTCAGACAGCTTGGATTATAAGGTGATTAGGACCTTAAATATAATTATGTTTCTTTTATAAAGACTTTATTTGAATTAGTGAATATTGAATATTTAGTTCAAATTATTCATTGACTTAAAAGAGACGCCATGGCTAAGGGGCAGACAAACCATAGCTAAATGGTATAGAGAAGCTTACTTTCATTGAAAACACCATGGCTAATGGCTTACATATTGTTGTGACTGATCAGAATGCATCAAATCATATGAATAGAAGAGCATATAAATGCTTGGGAAGACATGGACATGGATCTAGACTTCACCATGTGTAGAGAAGTGGTAGAGAGACATTCATTGAACAGCCATGTAGCAGCAATGATGTTGTAATTATCTCAGCTGACCAACCAAGCTAAATGGAAAAGACTGGAACTACCAGAATGAATGGGAAAATGCCTATCAAAAATAGGGCTCTATAGCCCCAACAAGGAAGGCTCTATGTGATAGCCATAGTCATCTTAGGACAGAGGTCTATCAGTGATGATAATAATTATTCTATGGTTTGACTCCTTCAGCTATATTAATGTTAATTACATTTTTATTGAGCAATTATTAGATGTTATATTTTATGTTATTGTAACATAACTGATAGTTTCAATTTCCATTGTATTCTTCCAGATGATGGGAGGATTCTTCTCTGGGCTAGCACAGTCTGGGGCCTGGTGCTGTTTTGATGAGTTCAACCGAATCAATATTGAAGTTTTATCTGTTATTGCTCAACAGCTTATTACTATCAGAAATGCCAAAGTAGCTAAGGTAGGATTCAAAAATAACATAGGCATGAAGCAAAAGCAGCAAATATGAAGCATGTCTTACCACCAAAGAAAGTCGATTAAAAAGTGTAGCCTGAAAATAAATAAAATAATAACTAATCAAGATAAAGTGACTTTATCAAAATGTAATTACTTTAATATGGTTATCATAATATAGGATAAACTGTTATAAAGACAAAAATAATTATTTGCAAAAGAATCTAATGAGAAAATAATATTTTCTTATTGAACATTGTGCATGAAAGTAAATACTTAGGCTCTAAGTTTCTGAATGAAGATTTCTTGTGTTTTTATTAGGTCTTACGACCCAGATGAAAGTTTACCTTTATTAGATTATATTTCGGCATGAAACTCAAGGCCTACATGTTTTTTTTTGTTATTTGTTTTTGGCATGAATCTCAAGGACTACATTTTTTTTTTTTTTTTTTTTACATGAAACTCAAGGCCTACATGCTTGTCTCTAGTGTTTCAATCTAGTCCTTTATTAATCTCCATTATTGCCTGCTAAAAGAAGAGTGTTTTTGTTTAAATATTATATGGAAAGGGAGTTAAATAGTCAATGTAATTAATCAGACTAAAACATTGTTCTCTAGAAAAAGTGGCGAACATCGTTAGGCTTGGTTTTTTTTGGCATTATTATTTATGAAAAGTGTTGCAGACTAAGAAATAAATAACTTCAGTTGTACAAGGCACAGTAAATAAAGACACCATATAAACTCCAATAAGTCCTTCATTATAAAATACAAAGGTCAGTGTGAGAAAATGTACCTCATTCCTATTCAACTTATTCTGCTCCTCACAAGTCTATAGACTTCTCTAAGTTGTAGATTTTGAATAATGGGATTGGAATTTTTATACTAAATACTACTGCAAACTTTCCCTATAATAATCAAGTAGATACACGTGTCTATGTAAATATGAATAAATCAGCCACTCTGATTTAAAAAGCGAAACAAAATCAATCTTTCAAAGAGTTATCAGAATAACACACCAATATTTCATTAGAATAACACACCAATATTTCATTAGAATAACACACCAATATTTCATTAGAATAACACACCAATATTTCATCAGAATAACACACCAATATTTCATCAGAATAACACACCAATATTTCATCAGAATAACACACCAATATTTCATCAGAATAACACACCAATATTTCATCAGAATAACACACCAATATTTCATCAGAATAACACACCAATATTTCATCAGAATAACTTACCAATATTTCATCAGAATAACACACCAATATTTCATCAAATTAACACACCAATATTTCATCAGAATAACACACCAATATTTCATCAGAATAACACACTAATATTTCATCAGAATAACACACCAATATTTCATCAGAATAACACACCAATATTTCATCAGAATAACACACCAATATTTCATCAGAATAACACACAAATATTTCATCAGAATAACACACCAATATTTCATCAGATTAACACACCAATATTTCATCAGAATAACACACCAATATTTCATCAGAATAACACACCAATATTTCATCAGAATAACACACCAATATTTCATCAGAATAACACACAAATATTTCATCAGAATAACACACCAATATTTCATCAGAATAACACACAAATATTTCATCAGAATAACACACTAATATTTCATCAGAATAACACACCAATATTTCATCAAATGAACACACCAATATTTCATCAGAATAACACACCAATATTTCATCAGAATAACACACCAATATTTCATCAGAATAACACACCAATATTTCATCAGAATAACACACCAATATTTCATCAGAATAACACACCAATATTTCACCAGAATAACACACCAATATTTCATCAAATGAACACACCAATATTTCATCAGAATAACACACCAATATTTCATCAGAATAACACACCAATATTTCATCAAATGAACACACCAATATTTCATCAGAATAACACACCAATATTTCATCAGAATAACACACCAATATTTCATCAAATGAACACACCAATATTTCATCAGAATAACACACCAATATTTCATCAGAATAACACACCAATATTTCATCAGAATAACACACCAATATTTCATCAGAATAACACACCAATATTTCATCAGAATAACACACCAATATTTCATCAGAATAACACACCAATATTTCATCAGAATAACACACCAATATTTCATCAAATGAACACACCAATATTTCATCAAATGAACACACTAATATTTCATCAGAATAACACACCAATATTTCATTAGAATAACACACCAATATTTCATTAGAATAACACACCAATATTTCATTAGAATAACACACCAATATTTCATCAGAATAACACACCAATATTTCATCAGAATAACACACCAATATTTCATCAGAATAACACACCAATATTTCATCAGAATAACACACCAATATTTCATCAGAATAACACACCAATATTTCATCAAATGAACACACCAATATTTCATCAAATGAACACACTAATATTTCATCAGAATAACACACCAATATTTCATTAGAATAACACACCAATATTTCATTAAAATAACACACCAATATTTCATTAGAATAACACACCAATATTTCATCAGAATAACACACCAATATTTCATCAGAATAACACACCAATATTTCATCAGAATAACACACCAATATTTCATCAGAATAACACACCAATATTTCATCAGAATAACACACTAATATTTCATCAGAATAACACACCAATATTTCATCAGAATAACACACCAATATTTCATCAAATTAACACACCAATATTTCATCAGAATAACACACCAATATTTCATCAGAATAACACACCAATATTTCATCAGAATAACACACTAATATTTCATCAGAATAACACACCAATATTTCATCAGAATAACACACCAATATTTCATCAGAATAACACACCAATATTTCATCAGAATAACACACCAATATTTCATCAGAATAACACACCAATATTTCATCAGAATAACACACTAATATTTCATCAGATGAACACCCCAATATTTTATCATTAGCACACACCAATATTTCATCATAAGCACACACCAATATTTCATCATAGGCAGTGTTTTTGTTTTAGTTATTTTTCCAAATTCTATGTGTCAAGCAGTTTCTTGTATTTTCTAATGTTGCAATTTAAAACTTTCATATATATATTTTTTTTTTACACCACACCATATATTAATATATTCCTGAGATCGTCATAATCGTTATTTCCAATTTAATGTTGACTATTCATTATCATTACCTCTGTTTTAGTGATGGTTTGAGAGGTGGGTGCGTTTATTCTAACTTTTAAAACCCCTAGATAGAAGCTTGGTAATTGCATGTAGTGCATGTATGTTTCCATGTTGGTTACGGTCAAGGGGATTCGGTAATGAAATTGGTTAACCTGATTAGTGTTAAAAACAAAAAAAAATTGTCTCTCTCTTTAGTCTCACTAGATTACTAGACTGGTAAGAACAAAGTTTTCTATGTTGTCTCCCTCTATAGCTCAATAGGTTCATGTTTGAAGGGCGTGAGATCAAACTGGTTCATACATGTGCAGCCTTCATCACGATGAATCCTGGTTACGCTGGACGGACAGAATTACCTGATAATTTACAGGCTTTGTTTAGACCTATATCAATGATGGTACCAGATTATGGTAAGATGATGAAACATCTAGAAGGTCTTTTCCTTAGTAGTATTCAAAAGCCACAAGTACAACAATGGCTAAGTGTTTAGAAAAATCCCAAAAGGCCCAAATCTGCAAGTACTTGTGATGCCTGTCATGGAGGCTTGAACAAACTGTTCATTGTGCAGAACAGGCCATTGTCTTGTACTTTGCATGGTTTGGGCCAAAGTTTGACTCCTACGGAGATTTATTTATGTATTTAATTTATAAGACAACAAAAATAGAACCTAAACCTATGAACCAGTTTAAAGTTGAGTGATCCTTTTGAATGTTTTATTACTTTTAACTCTCAATTTCTTTCTCAGCCTCTGTCATTTGAGATGGCTTGGATCTTATGCTAGATTTGCTATATTGTCTCTCTATTCAGATGATGGGAACTTGGGCTACTTCTTTTCATCTCATTTCAGTATTGATACATTTTCTGCTGTAAGACCAATGAAGCTTTTTCCATTAAGGCCATCAGTGTTGATAAAAATGATATGTAATAAACTTACAGATGAAGTTTATATGTAGTTTATTGTCACTCCGGTACAAAGTGACTCCTTGTAGATAAATTATTTCCAGTTGAAAAATCTGGCCATATTTTATTGCTTCTTTTCTTTTAGGTCTGATTGCTGAAGTTATCTTGTACTCTGAAGGATTTGAGTCCTCCAGAACATTAGCCAAGAAAATGGTTCAAATGTACAAACTGTGTAGTGAACAACTCTCGCAACAAGATCATTATGACTTTGGTAATAACCTTGACACATTTTTCAAAAAAAAAAAGTACACACTCATGAATAATAATGTCCTAGAAAATAGTAGACACTCCTGAATAATTATATCCTAAAGCTAAAGACATGTACACACTCAAATAACATGTGCTTGTATGTTTCATTTAGGTAAAAAGCAAATTTATGATAATGTACACATTTTTGTTTTAGGTATGCGAGCTGTTAAATCTGTCCTGGTTATGGCTGGCAGTTTAAAAAGACAGAATCCTGACAAACCGGAAGATGTAGTTCTGATTCGAGCGCTTCGTGATAGCAATCTTCCAAAGTTTTTGTTCAATGATGCTAAACTGTTTCAAGTAACTCGGTTTTTACTTTTTCATTATTATTATTAGTATAAGTATTACTATTATTTGTTTATGCTTTGAACTGTTATAAAAGACTAACAGCTAGCAGGAAATGAGAAGGCTGACACACTCGCCAAGAGTGGGAGAACAAACTCACAAGTAAACTCTGCACTCTATCCAGAAGAAATGAAGAAATTAATTGTAGATAAAATAAATGAGAAATGGACGAGCTCCCATCCAAATCACAAGAAAGATGACGCTTACTATAATCTATCCCGACAAGACCAACGCCTAATCTTTCGACTCAGGACCGGACACAACAGAATGCGACAACACATGTTCCAGAAGCTCAAAATTGGAACCAGTGAAATCTGCCCATGTGGAGTATCACCAGAAAATGCCGACCACGTCCTCCAAAACTGCTCTCTCTACCAAGAGGCCCGTATAAGACATTGGCCCCAAATCACCCCAATAGAAAGAAAACTATATGGAGAGCTCCCTGATTTGGAAACCACTGCGCAGTTCATCTCATGTATTGGTCTAGTCATATGAACACTCCAACATAACAATGAGAACGATGAAGAAGAAGAACTAACAGCTATATATATAAACTCTTCTAACAAATGTCAAAACAATAGAAAGATGAAGTAAAAACCACAGTGTTCAGCTCTGTAATAAATGTGAACCATTTGATGAAGTGATAAATCACTCTGTTGATTAATAAACCACTACATCTATTCATGTAGGCCCTACTTCTGATTATAAGCTTACTGAACCATACAATAGTAAAAACTGTAAATTATTATTGTGCCATAAACTAAATTATCACTCATATTACATGTTAATAATGTGTATTTACTTACATGGAGCTTGAGCTTTTAATTAGTTTTTAGACAAACAGGTTGTTATCTATGAATTATCAATTAATTTGTGGAAAGTTTTTCTTATGGTTTTATCACAAGCATTAAACAGAATATTTCTTACAGATAAATCAAAATTTTAAAAAAATTATATTGTTGGGTGGAATAAAAAAAAAAAAGTATTAAGAAATAGTTATGAAACGTGTTCACTGAGTGGTTTTATACTGTTTTGCAGGCCATACTTTCAGATCTTTTTCCTGGTGTTAACATACCAGAACATGATTATGGCCAGCTGAAAGATGAGATCATGAACATCCAACTAGAAATGAAGCTCCAAGTGGTGGACACGCAAGTTGTGAAAGTGATACAGTTCTTGGAGACTATGATTGTCAGACATGGTGTTATGTTAGTTGGACCAACTGGGGGTGGAAAGACCACAATTTACAGGGTAGTGTATTACATTTGTAGCCATTCTAATTGTAGTGTTTTAGAGCCACTAACTTAAAAACACTATTCGACAATGTCGACCCTGGGAAGGTACTGGGCTTTATCCGGGAAGTGGGGTTGTCTACAAAGATCTGATTTATGAATCTGTGAACATGTACTATTTACATTAGATTTTTACCAAATTATTAAATTTTTACTACCCTTACTATTTTAACTGTGAATAGACCTTGATTTTAATGATTTAACTGTATAGAATTTAGCCCCTGTTATGTAGAGAGAGAGTAGTCCTTAAGGGACTGCAGGCACGACATGGCCTAAATTGTGCTGATGTGCCTAAAATCCAAATCAAATCAAATCTAGGTACGTAAATATTAAACTTGTAAGTTTTCATTCACTCTGTGACACACAATTCTCAGTCATCACATTCAAGCATATTTTCTACAAATGAAAGATTGCATTTTTTATTAAGTAATGACTTTATGTTCTTGCATTTGAAAAGTTTGAACCAGGACCTAAAAAGCAGAGTTTAATAAGGAATCCATCAAAAGGACATGATCTGCTGCTAGCATTTAAAAAAAATATATAGTCATCTATCCACATTATGTCCTTTTGTTGTACAATGACCTTGTTTCTTAGGTCTATACATAGAAAGTTAACAACAATCAATAATTAAACACATTCAATATCAACTTTCTCTGTGGCACCAGTGAGACAAAGACAAGAAAAAAATTCCCTTGGAATTATGTATAACAATTTGAACAAATTTAAAAATCTTTTAAAGACCATCTTTCACACTTAGAGCATTTATATATATATGTATATATAGTTCGTCCATCGTGGTTTGATGATGACCACTTTTGTCATCCAGGGGGGCTGAGGGCTTTGCACAGGGGTTTTGTGCCCCCTCGTTTGGCTGGTGAGACCTATGTAATGTTTGGCCTTCTTCTTCTTCTTCGGATAGACTGTCAGATGTAAAAAAAATGCATATCTTGTTTCAGCTAATTTGGGACAGGTTCTGAGTTTTCTGAATTTTTTTCACAATTTCATGATGTAGGTGTAGGTTAAGACATCATTGATATTTTAAGGTAATTATGTCTTACATTGAATACAGCTCAACCAAATAAAAAGTTATTAACTATTGCCAAATTTTCTTTGAAAATATTATAGCAGCATCATTAAAATGAAAAAAGAAAAAAAAGACAGTTATTTGGAAAGTAAAAAGATTCAATACAAATTTTGACACCTGGCAGGCTTTGTTGTGCAGTTGTTTAAATGATCTGAGCTCTTTGTTACCTACCCCTGATGTTTGGTAGGGTAGTCAGACTCATTGCTAGTTATTTGGTGCAGTTCCTTCCTAACTATTTAGCTTGTAACCTTAACTCTTTTCATTCTGTTCATAATATTTTTTACACAATTTAAAAAAAAAAAATTCAGTTATTGTGAATGAAAAGATTAACTGCCAATGCCTAAAGTTTTGGTGAATGTGTATTGTATAGTGTTTGTGCTTCAACCTTATTAAGGCATTAGATTAAGCATCAGATCTGATATTACATTGGAAAAGACATAACATTAGAATAGGTATATGTATTTTAATTCTAAATCAATTTACCTTTACCTATCCCTTAGTCTGTTGGACCATTGGGGCACCATGGCAAGATTCATCTACTGTCTTTCTCCATTCCTCTCTGTCTTTTGCCTTAGTTAGAACCTCTTTCAATGGCAGGCCCGTCCATTCTTTATGTTGTCCTCCCATCATTTTCTCTGTCTGTCTCTTCTTCATTTTCATGGTACTAAATATATAATAACCCTATCTATTTAAGCAAAAAAAATGTTTTAAAGTTTTGATGACTTGTTTCATTAGATTCTAGAAAAAGCCTTGACCAGTTTGTACAATCAAGGTGTACAGAATGAATTCTATCAACCAGTTCATGTGTATGTTATGAATCCAAAATCTATTACTATGAATGAATTATATGGAGGTGTGGACAAACAAACGCTTGAGTGGAAAGATGGGCTCATGGGACTGACTGTCAGGTTTTGTGTCAACGTAAGAGTTTAGCAGTTAGATTTAGTTTGAAAATTGGCAAGAAAATATTGCGTTAAGATAAGTGTTAGAATATATTGTTTACTTAACGATAAGTGTAATAGTAGGTTACATTATTCACATGAGTATGAAGTGTAAATGTATATTATTGTGACTAGCCTGTGAATACATTTGGCATTATTTTGAACTGTTTAGGACACAACCAAAGATCATCAGTGGATAGTATGTGACGGCCCTGTGGATGCATTATGGATAGAGAACATGAACACAGTGTTAGACGACAACAAAATGTTATGCTTAGCCAATAGTGAGAGAATCAAATTTACACCTTACATCCACATGATCTTTGAGGTGCAGGATCTAGCCGTAGCTTCACCCGCCACAGTCAGCAGGTGCTTGCTACTGATTCCATTTCTTCATTTTTAGTTTAAGATAATAGATTTGTAATTGAATAAGATATTTTTGTATAGTAATGCCAGGAAAGACTTTTACTTTGACAGTCTGGCTCAGCATCCAATTGTTACAAATATTTTATCATTGTATATTTCTATCAATCATGGATCTAATAACCACAGTTTCGCTACACAAATTAAATTTGTCTAAATTTTGTTGCTTAGTTTTAAAACTTGATCTTAATTTGATTTTAATATATTTTCATGATGATTGTCACATTTGAAGGTGTGGAATGGTTTACGTTGACCCAGATGAACTGAAGTGGTTACCATTTGTTAAAACGTGGCTTGATAAATGGGGTAAAAATATGTCCCCGGAGGCTCCTGCCTATCTTCTCAAACTCTTTGAAATCTATGTTGAAGATGGTCTAAGATTTGTCTCCAAAAAATGTACTCAGACAATGAACCAGGTCAGTATTTTAATTTTGTGTGATCATTCTATTAAGAGACCAAGTCCATTATTAGTTTATATCACTTACTGAAAATAATCATTTGTTAAAATTACACTGAGTCATATTTAGTGATATAAACTAAACTCATTTAAACTCATACGAACTGAAAGTCATATATACTTATCTTATTTCATTTATACCTATTTCAATACAAACAGTGGCCACCAATATAAGACTATTTTTTCATGCATTTATATTAAAATTAGTTACCTTTAAATTAAGTGATTCACATTTCTGATGACACACACACTATTGTGTGTTGATTTGTCTTATCTTGAAATGTAATTTTTGTATGTTGATGTAATTATGACATTTAAATGTTAAAACAAAAAAAAAAGGGAACCTATACACTAAGTTTGGTCAACCCCTTTATGTGTGAATTGTCCTAGAAATGTGAAAAAGTAGCAATTTTTTCACAATTTTTGCCCTAACATAAACATAACATTTCTATTTTTTAGGGGTGGGGGGTGGGGGGGGGGAGTCAAAGTGTCCATTGTAATAGATTGTAATACATTGTAATAGATGCTATGCTTAAGAGTTACTAAGACATAATTGGCAACACATTTATTCATATTGAAAATCAAACAAAATTTTTTTTAAACTTATTTAACAAAAAAAAAAATGTTGTGCAGTGTATATGATAATGTGTATTCACCTTTTTTAATTTCAAGATTATATCAATACAACGTTAAATGGATAGAGATGGAAGGTAGTGCATAATGTAATGATAGAAGCATGCAGATGCTATTAGCTAAGGTTGACCCATCAGGGTGCCAAGAAAGATTCCAGTGCTTTTTAAAAATGATGTTGCATTAAATACAAAGTATCTTAAAGAACTATATCCATACCAGTAAGAACAAATTAGTTTCAATGTAGACTTAAGAATTGTCAACATTTAGATCTGTACTCTTATTTTCCAGGTAGATATCAGCAAAATAAACTCATTTTGTAAGTTGCTTGAAGCCATTTTCTTCTACAAGCTTGGTCAATTTGACTGGTCACTAGAATCCTCCAAGATGTTTCGATTTCTGTGCCAGATCTTTGTGTTTTGTTACCTTTGGGCTCTTGGGGGTAACCTCAATGATGAGTACAGAGATGCTTTTGATCTGTTTATACGACAACAATTTGATGAAAATCAAGATGCCAAGGTAACTGAAACAATATTATGTGTTGATAGTTTCAATCAGATATTCTATTTATACATCATAGACAATTTAGTGCTGAATGTGCTCAGAGTTGATTTCATTGTTGGATAATATAACAACAAATTTTGACCTTAAAGAACTGGGTATATTTCTTCTACTCACTAAACCTATTGACTTTATTAAAAACTAGACCCATCTAGTAAAAGACTACATTGGTAGTGATAGTAGAAAACAATTAACAAAACATACACCAAGGAGTCTTCTTTATAAGCAAAAAAAAATAGTTTTTGTGATTGGATACAGAGACGTGAGTCTTGAGTGCATTTTGAATACTGGTGCTTGCTTATAGCTTACTTCAGTGAGTAATCTAGTAGCTGGAAAGAAGTCTAGATGTAGTGCATTCTAGATGCACTGCTGAAGTACTATTGAAATGACAACATGTTCTGTTTAAATTTGATGTTATGTTGTCCTTAAAAACAATACTGAAGTTATGAACATTGAAATTATTTGCAAGATGGAGTGTTTCTTTATTATTAATATAACCTTTCAGCTGCCAGGAACATATCCTTTATGGAGCTATTACATTGAGGTGGATTCAAAGAGAATGGATCTGTGGGAACGTCTTGTCTCATCCTTTCGATTTGACAAATCCATTTCATTTTTTAAAATGATGGTGCCCACTGTGGACACAGCACGTTATGGCTACTTCCTAGAGAGGTTACTTTCTGTTCAAAAACCAGTGCTCTTTACAGGAGGGACAGGCGTGGGCAAGGTAGTATGAAATTAGTTTACAAATTTACCTTCATTAAAGATGGTGATTTAATGTTTTTGTTTAAACTATAACTAAAAAACATTGTTGCAACTTCTGAATATTTCTTGATTGGTTAATGTTTGTGTAATTGAAATAATTGACTGCATATCGGAAAGAATGAATATATTGTCTCCTCCAACCTGTTCTAGTCTGTGATAGTAAGAGATCTACTTGATCGCATCTCTGAGAGAATGAACTACGTACCAGTTTACATTAACTTTTCTGCGCAAACCAGCAGCGGAAGAACTCAGGAAATTATTGAAGGGAAGTTGGAGAAACGAAAGAAAAATGTTATTGGTAAAATTATTTTTTTGTCTATAACTGTAACATTTTAACTTCTTATACAGTCTATGTTTTAAACTAAATGTCTGATCTCAGTTTTTTTTTGTTTTTTTTTAATGTCTTTTCGGTTAATATCCTTACTAATTTCTTTATTTACTCTCTCAAGATATTTTTAGTACTAAAATTAATTTCAGTAATCATAAAATTAAATATCATTTTATGCTAAAAATTGATTACTTAAAATAAAATAATTTTCTATATTTTCAAAACCCTACCAATTGAGTCAAGGTTTGCAGGCTATATAGGCTACTGTTTTGATCTTATGTGCAAAAAGAATCGACAGGGGCTTATTGCAAAAAAAAACAATTTACATGAAGAGCACAAGTTGAGAAAGAGATCATGTTCTTCCTCAACTACTAACAAACATTTTGTGTTCAACTGCTAATATGCACTTCTCTAATGACCAACAAAAATCTTTTAAAAACTAACATATATGTCTTTAATGACTAACACACATATAGTTCTATAACATCTTCAATGTTTGAAACACATATAAAAAAAGTTATGTTCACTTGATACACTTTGCCATCTATGCTTTAATGATCTAGAGTGGTTCCTTGCCCCAAATGATTGTCTGGATGGGTTACATCTGTTTAACAAATGATGTCTGGATGGGTTACATCTGTTTAACAAATGATTGTCTGGATGGGTTACATCTATGTATAAGTAACACACTTCACACATCGCAACAAATGCATTCAAACAATTAGTAGAACAAACAAAATAGGCTACATTACTTTTTTTTTTTTTTTTAAAGTTATAAAACAAAAAAGTTGTTTGGTTGAAGTTGTGGCATGTTACCCCACACTGGGGTAACTTGACACATGGCTTGGGGTAACAAATCACCCACACACAAATCACCATAATTGGATCATGGTTGTGGCTAAAAGCAGTATGAAAAATAGACTTTGTCCTTTCAATATACCTGCTGGTGGTGAAAGAGTGGTTTTTATATCCTGTTTTGGACAGTTCCAATAGCAGCTACAACAATTTTTTTTCCCTTTCAGCTTTGGCATTTCTTTTTATAATGCCCTGACCCAATGAACTCAGCAAGCTGATTTTTAGTCTATGCTTTGTGTAGTTTTAGTTATTTTTTTCCTGATTCTCTCAGGTCTACCTAGTAAACTCATGAAATGTATCTGAGGCAGTGATCAGTTGCACCATTAAATGTTTTTTTTCAAGTTCTTTCAAGAAAACTTGTCAGGTCTTAATTTAACCTGCATTTCTTTTTTCTTGTTTGCTTTCCACACATCAACTGTAGTTTTGTTTTGTACATAACATTGTGCTGTTAGGTAGTTCAGAGTAATGACAGCATAGTGACATGGTATCTGCTTGCAGCCTAATTGTACTTTTAATATTTCCCACATGCTTCATCAGGATTGGGGGTCAACATGTCCTAGAGCAATTTTTAATACATTAAATTAACCAACTTTTTGATTGATTGAAATTAAGAATAAGAACAATTTCAATGTTTAACTAATGCATGGTGACATTATAGTCTAAAACTGACCTAATGTTTCAGTAGTATTAATGTTTAATTACAAAATTTCAGAAAATTGAACTCCACTTTTAGAACAATTAAAAAAACAATACAGTCCAATAGATGTAGGTGGGGAACAAAGAAGTGGCAGGGGCTATAATTGACCATCATTTATATATGTTTCTATAAGCATCTCAACTGTAGTCTTACATTTTCGCTAGCGCATCAGATTATGTTTTTTGAGGATTTGTGACGACCTGCCCTTTTGACTTAAACCCCTGCCTTTACCTACATATTTGTAAAATGTTCTTTCATAGCTGAAGATAATTACTTCCTAGTCCAAACCTCCTGCAGGATGACAGGGATGGGAGCGGGCAGGGTTTGAACCCTGGACCATTGATAAATCTGAATGACAGTCCAGTGCGCAAACCGCATGGCCAGGCAGCCATCCTATCCTTAATGGCTGACATACAAGACCATAGTAGTAACATACAACTCTTGAAAAGTACCGGTTTACTTACATCTTAATTCCTGCTCAAAACTTTTATCAATGTTTATTATTCATACCAATGTCCTTCTGTCATGCTTTTCTCTGTGTACAGGTGCACCTCAAGGTAAACGAGTGGTCATATTTATTGACGATCTCAACATGCCCAAACTGGACACGTACGGCTCTCAGCCACCTATTGAACTTTTACGACAGTATCTAGACTTTGATGGTTTATATGACAGAGAAACAATGACCTGGAAAGAGATTCAGGTGCTAAAAATAATTGCAAACGTTTTTTTTTTTCATAAAGAATAACAAAATGTTTACTGTTTGAGTGCATGTGTATGAGTTGAAGATTTTTGATTAAACTGATAATAATAATAATTTTATTTATAAAGCGCTGTTAACAAACAAAATGTAGGCTCAAGGCGCTGAAATAACATTACAAACACAAACACGACAATAGAAATCAAAAACTAATCTAAAAAAGTTTTAAACAAGTAGGTCTTAATGTTCTTCTTAAAAGTGGTATAGCATGTTGTCTTTCTGAGATCAATGGGGAGTGTGTTCCAAACCTTTGGTCCGTGCACTGAAAAAGCCCGCAGACCGTAGCTTTTGAGGGAGAAACGTGGCACCACTAAAAGCGTTGAGTCCATTGAGCGTAGGGCTCTCTGGGGGACATATGGAGTAATCAGTTCTCTAAGGTACAGGGGCATCTCATTGTTATATATACACTGATGACAAAGTGTGGCGACCTTGTAATCGATTCTTGTAAACTGATGTACCTGGCATGATAACAACAGCCAAAGAACAATGAGGAGAGTCTTGCAATGTGGACCACTTTTTTTTACCCTTTATATATTTAGAGGGTAGCATTCTTAATATACTGGCTTGCCATGATATAAAATGTTAAATAATTTTAAAAGATTCAGAATGGCTCATACTGGAAACCATCTTTGACTGCAATTTTGAAATCATTAAAACTAATTCCACCTTGGACTGACAAGCTGTGAAGAGACTAAAAGTTGTTTTAAATAGGCATAAATGTAAAAGTATTCAATTTTGTCATTGCAAATATCATTTAAAGAATTCACCTATCCCTTAGCCTGTTTAACTGTTGGGACACCACGCATGATCTGTCGACTGTCTTTCTCCATTCCTCTCTGGTTTTTTTTTTTGCCTTTAATAGAATCTCTTTCAATGACTGGTCATCCATTCTTTTATGTTGTCTTCCTATCTCTTTCTGTGCTGCCTCTTCTATTTCCTGATTCTGTTCCCTGCAGAAAGTTTTTTGCGAGCCCTTAAGACCTTGTGGTCATAAACGAATATGGTCATAAAGTTTTAGTTTTCTGTTATTGACAGTGGTTAGCAGGTCATCTCTGGGCCCAATTGTCATTGTGATCCAGTATATAATCTTTTGTTTATGTTTCAGTCTTTGTATGTGATAATTAGGATCATTCTGTAGCATATATCTATGGCCAGGATCCTCCTCTATAGTTCTGCAGTTCAAGCATATAAGAATGTGGCCATGAACAAAGTCTGATTTAAGTGTGGAGGGCTATACCTTTGTCTTTCTAAATTGCTATGCAGTAGTTCAGTTTTGGTTTCTTTATCTGAAACAATAGCTCTTAGGTATTTAAATTTACTGACACTTGTCAACTTTCTTTAAGCCTCCAATACTAATGTCTATTGGCTATTAGAGTCATAATTAGTGTTTTTTCAACATTGATTTGCATACCCTATGCTGTGTAAGTCTTGTCTTTGAGCAACTAGTAAGCTAGTCCCTGCCAGACCATCTATGTATTCAGCAAAGCACAAGTTAGTAATTTTTCTTCCTTTAATGCTTGCAGTACCTTTGTAATGTTTGATGTTGAAAGCTTTCTTAAAATCTATTAAGACTTGACAGAGTATCCTGAAGCTTAGGATTTTTTTCTGTTGTGCTGTGACCTTGTCTAAAACCTGCTTGTCCTACTAAAATTTTTGTCATCTATTGGTTTTAGATGGTATAATATAATTTTTAACAGGACTTTGCTGGGATGGCTTATGAGGCATGGTAGTTTTGACAGAGTTGCAAATAGCCTTTTTTTTAGCAGGGTGATGATGAGTGATTGAAACCAGGGCTTGGGCCAGTCTCTTGACTGCCAGATCCTGTTGCAAATCTTAAAAAGTGTCTTTATCATCTTTACTCCTCCAGCCTTGTAGAAACTTACCCCAAAAAAAAGTATATATGTGTGTGTGTGTTAATGTCATTAAATGATGGGATAGATTTTGTTAAGAGAATAAATAGGCTTTGCAACACAAAAGTTCAGATGATCAATTTAATTCAAATATTTTCACTCAGCAAAACAAGAGTTCCAAGTAGCACTTTTAATATTTAACAGTCTTAAAGATATTTTGAGTGTTTATTTCACTTAAGAAATTTGGTTTGAAATGACAGTCCTGTTTCTGAATCTATTCTGAAGTGAAAGTTGGGCTACCAGAAGTTATATTATCAGAATTAGAGAATTTAGTGCTGCCAAGAAGGTACAGGTGTGGCAATGGAGATATATAGGCTTTCACAAAATAATCTATCATCAAACCAGAGAAGCCGTTACTGACAATCAGCAAAGTGGACATATTTAATCCTGTGTTCAAGATTCCATGAAATAATCTTTCAAATTCTCTTTTAGTCCATTTTAAAAGACAAAAGCTGATACACTGCTACACAGCTTTGTGCACTGACTCAAACAATTTTTTCTGTTACAGGATGTAACCCTTGCTGCTGCCTGTTCGCCTCCTGGTGGTGGTAGAAATCCTGTGTCACCAAGGTTATTTCGACATTTTTCCATGTTCACCATCCCATCCCCAACTGAAATGAGCCTGAAACAGATGTTTTTAGTAAGTACAGAGTTGTTTTTTTATTGATACTTTTCTTTAGTACAATATTTGTTTTTTGCTTTTGATGTGTTTTCGATTTTCCTTCAAAATTAAAAGATTATTACATTGTAGCCCAAACCTCCCTCAGGTAGTGGAGGATGGTGACTGTGTTTGAACTAGGAACCATTCAAACAATAATCGAGAGCTCCTATCGTATCATCAGGCAACCATTTTAACAAGGGCCTCACTTAAATATGTTATAATTAAATTTTTAATGGTATTGATATTTTATACTTAAAATATTAATATTGTAAAAAATGTTTTACTTATTTCGGATGTTCCTTCAGAGTTGAAGATAATTACTTCTTAGTCCAAAAACCTCCCGCAGGACAACGGGGGATGGGAGCGGGCAGGGTTTGAACCCGGGACCATCGATAAGTCCGGACAACAATCCAGCGTGTAAACCGCACGACCAGGCAGCCATCCCATATTGAGTGTAATATATATTTTCATAGTGATTGTAAATTGTATTGACTACATTCTCAAATGTCAGGGTAAACTGCCTGGTCATTTAGTATTTGTGAATGTTGTCATGTTGGTCACTCCTGTCAGGTCTGGACTAGGATGCTCTAATCTTCAATTCAGATAGAATGTCTGTCCTATAACACACATTGAAATAAATTACATTCATCGTCCCATATGCTAGGACAAATTTGTACAAATACTCCTTCTTCCCTAGTGCTATTAGAGCATGGAATGGGTTGCCTGAGCTAGCCAGGAAAACCAGTGACTTGGCAGAATTTAAGTCATTGGTTAATATGCATGACTAAATGCATGACGCGTAGGATGTAATCATCTTCTTTTTTGAAGTAACGTCTGTATTATATAAAATAATTACAATTTATTGAAATATAAAATGTTTTCAACTATTTGTGGAAAAAAAAAAGATAATTAGATATAATATAACTTTTTTGACTAGGGTTAGGGTTAAATTAAAATACATTTGGTAAAGACTTTGTTGGCCTCTTTCAGTCATTGAACAAAGTATTTACTTAATAATAAAAACATTGTTTAGGTTATTGGGCCTATTATGTTTGACTTCACTTTTACTTCCAGGCAATCATCAATGGGTTTTTACTAGACTTCTCTCGCAATGCCCGTACATTAGCTGAACCAATAGTCAACTCAGCTGTTGAACTCTATTTTAGAATGAGCTCAGACCTACTTCCTACGCCTGCCAAATCTCACTACGTTTTCAATCTGAGAGACCTTTCTAAAGTAGTCCAAGGTCAGCATTCTACTTTATAAATTGTCTGCTACTAAGCATTTAAACAACAAAATTTTATGAAATTTGCACCTTTTCAATATCTCATATTATAATAATTACTGTTGATATAATTATAATTAATTGCAAGATGATATGAAAATAGCTTTAAAATACCACTGAAAATATTGTTCGACTAGTACTGTGAATCAGAAACTATGAAAAGAAAACAAAGCTTTAGAATGTCTAAGTGAAAGAATTGTTGTTTGAAAATTATTATCACCTCAAAGCTCGAGAGTGACCATAAGGCCTAGAATGCAGACTGGTTCTGATTACAAATAAAAGTAAACTAACATTATTGAGAAACAGCTCTTCAATGAAGAAGTTGATAAATTCAATTTCATATCAAACAACTTTAAATAGTTCCACAATAAAAGCACAGATTTTTTAGTTAGAGCTACATTAATTTACAGTAACAAAAGCAGGGAGTTAATTAAACAAATGTTTTTTAAATAGACTACAAAGTCTCACAACAATGGTTTAGACTTTCTGAAGTTTTTTTTTTTAATAGTATTTTTAGATTGATATTTTCATAGGATGAAATTATAGAAAAAATTCTATTTCTTCTTTAACTTTTACTCTTTTTTTTATAACAAACCATTTCCTTGTAATTTTATTTCTAGAATCTCAATTTCATTTTCTGTTAGTATTTTCAAATTTGTAATGACATTTTATTGTTTTGTAGGTATATTGCAGGCTGATGCAGGAATCTTCCGTGAAAAAATTCAAATTGTTCGTCTATTTATTCACGAGACTCAAAGAGTGTTCCATGATCGACTGATTAACAATGAAGACAAGCTTTTCTTCCACAAACTTATGGCAGAAATTGTGTACAAAACATTCAATGAGGTTATGTTTAAATTACTGTTATCATTATTTTTAATTTATTTAATTATTGTTTACAATGTAATCAGTAATGTTAATTAGAACTGAAATAAATACAATCATCAATAGAAGTAATAGCATCAATAGAGGCAAATTACTCTTTATTAATAACTCTTTAAAATGTGAACATTTAGGTCAATGCTCTTAAATTGGTGTAAGAAGTGCAAACAGTCTTGCTCCTATTCATATTTCAATGTGAACATTCAGTCTGATTGATGAATGTTTGTATAGAAGTTTATTCCATTGTTGATGAGCTTGTCATTGTGTTGTAGTTCTAGTAAGCATTTAGCTTACTTGATACAAAACTCTGAATAAATTCTGAAAATGTTTCAACACCTACAACCAACACACATTCTGTCTCTCATCTCCTACTTCTTTCATCAGCTGCTCTTCTTTTACCAACTCATCTTTAGAAATCTGACTTTAGCAGCAACAGTTCTCTGTCAATACAAACATGGGCACACATTCTATAACATACATGTTTAATAGTTTTTAGTTAGCTAAGTGCAATGGAATCTATATTTCATTTAAAAGAGGGGGGGGGGGAGAGGATCTGTGAAGAGTGGCGGAAAAGCTTAAACTGCTGTGCTATCCATCAAAGGGGCTCAATTTCCCGACTAAGAGCTGAGTTGTGTTTTCTGGGTTCCTGAAGGCAGCACAGAAATTTTCTCCCAGATAGCACAATAAAGAGATTGGGCCATAGCGCACTACCTTAAGCATGAATAATGAAGCTACAAACCAGCCTAAATCTCATTAATTCTCCTGACCTGAACTGAGATAGTCAAGATTTTACTACCCTATTTATTTGACCATCATTTTATCACTTGGTCATCCCATCTAAAATACAAATGTCAATTTTTTTTAATTTTTTCAATTAACTCCAAACATCTGACCCTCATCAAAAATCAATGCCAGTAAAGAATTCTTTTAATTATTTTCAGAACTTTGATCCGCATTCATTTATCAAAGATCCTTTACTGTTTGGTAACTTCATGAAGATGGGATGCCCACCAGAAGAGAAATTTTATGAGGAGATATCTGACATGAACAAACTTCAACATGTTTTAGGGGAGGTAACAAACTGCTATTTAATGATTTCTAAAATTTATATTTTGTAATGAAAATTTCATATGAAAATAACAAAATAGAACGATAAAGTTCTAGACATTTGGAAACTTAGTTTTATACTTCAAATAGTAACATAGGTATAATGTTTTTAACCATTTCAAAAGTTATCATCAAGCACTTCATAGTCTAACCTCTATATTTTATTTAATCATCTAAATTAAAATACATCTTATATAGAACTCTACAAAGCTTTTAATACTTACTTATGTAGAAATTCCATCTGTTTGAGACAGTATCTAGATGACCTTAACCTTACATCACCTAAAGAAATGCGTCTTGTGTTCTTTATGGATGCAATGGAACATATTACTCGACTAGTCAGGATGATTCAACAAGAAAGAGGCAATGCTTTATTGGTTGGAGTGGGAGGAACAGGAAAACAGTCATTAACAAGGTTCCATATATAAATATGTATAATATTTTTACCACATTGTTCAGTTAAAGTAATCATTTTTTTACAGTTTTAAAAGAACATTTATAGATACTAGTAGATAAAAACACACCTAAGTATGTGATTTTTTTTTTTGTGTGCAGATTGTCTGCCCACATGTGTAACTATCGCTGCTTCCAGATTGAGCTCTTTCGAGGCTATGACTATTCTTCATTCCACGATGACCTGAAAAAATTGTATGATACAGCAGGCATTCAAAATAAACCCACAATTTTTTTATTTACTGATACACAGGTTGGCAAAAGAGTTTATATATATATATATAGAGAGAGAGAGATACATATGTATGTATGTGAATATCTGTGTGATCATGTGTGTTTGTCAAACTAATGTGATACATATTAATATTTGAAAAATCTAATACTGGTACTATACTATATGGCTTCTTCTATTTGAAAGACAATGGATAAGCCTAGATGTGTCATTGGTTTTAGTTTCTTCTTGAGTCTGGGCAGAATCTGGTGTTATTAAACAAGCCAATTCTTAAGTGTCAAAGTTTGCCACAGTTAGTGTATATGAATGCACCTGTTATAGGGCTATGTGACAGGACAGCTTTCTTTATCATCTTTTTGTCTCTAGCTGCTTCATTCCTTTTGTTCTCAATGAGGTTTGTACCAGTATGCAGAGTCTATCTTCATGCTGTCCAATCTTGGGTGGTGTTTGTACCAGTATGCACAGTCTACCTTCATGCTGTCCAATCTTGGGTGATGTTTGTACCAGTATGCACAGTCTACCTTCATGCTGTCCAATCTTGGGTGATGTTTGTACCAGTATTCACAGTCTACCTTCACGCTGTCCAATCTTGGGTGATGTTTGTACCAGTATGCACAGTCTACCTTCACACTGTCCAATCTTGGGTGATTCTTCTCCCACATACTTTCATTGAAGCCTGTGATCATCAAATCTTGCTTGGTTAGTCTTGGGCATCCCTTGGGTAAGACTACATAATCTTGGCATAGTGGTTGGGCTTAGGAAACTTCCATTTGGCATGCAAGTGACATGTCCAAGCCAACTTAGTCTTTTTCTGTGTCATAATATTATAGATATTGTGTGTATTGGCTAGTTTCAAAACTTCCTGATGGGAGACACAAACCCTGCAGGAAAAGGACATTATGTGTCACAGGCAGTGCAAGGGTAAACTGTTTAATCTATCCTCGTGAAGTATGCATGTTGACCAGCTCTCACTACCATTAAGAAGAGTTCACACTACGCAGCTTTTTTGGTCGCTGTGGTCAGTTTGGTATTTTCCCAGACATAATTAGAGAGTCTTGCCACTGCTGCAGAAGCTTTTTCTTGTGCAAGACTTGAGTCTTGGTGAGACTTATTGTAAGTCTGAACCCTTGACATGCAACAACCAGAGCATTTACTAGTTTTTGTGATCTTTCTTGCAAATGGTAGGTGTGCACCTTATTGTCGTGAACAGCAGTCCCTGATCAGGATATGCAGTTTCTTCATTTTGATGATAAGTCAAGACAGGTTAAAAAGCCATTGGATCTACTGTAGATAAAAGTAGATTGGTGTAAACTGTCTATTTGATCAGTTTCATAGTCATAAATATTTGATATTTAAATTACCTAAAAATTTTATATTGCATACACAAATATTCATTTTATGCCTATACTGAGATCATTAAAGATAACAAACATTTTTAAAATCATTAGATCTATATGAAAACTTGATTTGTAAAATCCTGTATAGAACTATGCATATAGTACTTATTTTAATTAATTAGTCCATATTATTATGTCTTATTAAAATATTTAGTGTTTATGCACTTTTTTTTTTCAATTAGCAACAATAGAATCTACATTTTAACTAGTTTTAGAAATTGTTTTTTCTTGCAATGCAACCCTTCTCCCATCCTCTTGGAAATTTTTTCCAAAACAAAGCAATCCATTATCTCGAAGCCTTTCTCAGTACAATTACCTTTGACTATCTGTGTCTTGCCTTTATGGGTGTCCACTTAATTTGTTTAGATAACATTCCTTTACAAGTAGGTCACAATGATCCCCTCTAAATATGGCCACAACAAAATAACATCCACAAAACTTGTCTACAAAAGATGGTGGTCAAATGCCTTGTCATCAATGTTTCCCTTGCACTAATTTCAATATAATTGACCATAAACATCAATAATCATACATGTGCACCACTGCTCAATAGTTTTTTAATGTGCTAGCTATACTACAACATAAAGACAGAAAAAAAAATATGTGAGTTTTGTCATGTGACAGATTGTGGTAGAAGAATTTCTAGAAGATATTAACAACATGCTGAACTCTGGAGAAGTTCCAAACTTGTTTGAACCTGACGAGTATGAGAGGTTGATAATAGGCTGCAGACCAGGTGCTAAAGAGGCAGGAATTCCTGAAGGAAATAGAGATGCTATTTATGACTATTGTATCCATTGTGTCAGGTACAGTTGACATTATTGTTTTAACCTTCAGGCACTTATGACCTTACTATATTTCATGTATAAATGACTCTAGACCTAATTGTATCCAGTGTGTCAGGTACAGTTGACATTATTGTTTTAACCGTCAGGCACTTATGACCTTACTATATTTCATGTATAAATGACTCTAGACCTAATTGTATCCAGTGTGTCAGGTACAGTTGACATTATTGTTTTAACCGTCAGGCACTTATGACCTTACTATATTTCATGTATAAATGACTCTAGACCTAATTGTATCCAGTGTGTCAGGTACAGTTGACATTATTGTTTTAACTGTCAGGCACTTTTGACCTTACTATATTTCATGTATAAATGACTCTAGACCTAATTGTATCCAGTGTGTCAGGTACAGTTGACATTATTGTTTTAACCGTCAGGCACTTTTGACCTTACTATGTTTCATGTATAAATGACTCTAGACCTAACCGTATCCAGTGTGTCAGGTATGTTTGAACTTTGAACTTGTACCTGGTCATTTGACTTTTCTTTATCCATTTTTCACGTTCATTTGACTTCTCAATGTCCTCCTATAACAGGTTCATTTGGCTTATTGTATTCACTGTCAGGTACATGTAGCTTTTGTTTGCATTCAGTGTGTCAGATAAGTATCCAACATATCATGGCTTATGAAACCAGAAATTGTTCAATCCTTTACCCTTGGAAACTGCCTAGTTCATTTGAATGTGTGGGTGTAGGATATCTAGCACCTGTTCATAGAAAGTCATTAATTCATTGTCATCATGTTCAGAGAATTGTGCTTGTCACTTGACTGGTGTGTAGCAATGTGTGGGTGTAGGATATCTAGCACCTGTTCATAGAAAGTCATTAATTCATTGTCATCATGTTCAGAGAATTGTGCTTGTCACTTGACTGTTGTGTAGCATTACATACATATGGTCATCTTCACCATACCCTGTCATTCAGTCTGTCTGACTGTTGGGGCACCATAAACATCTGTTGACAGTTTTTCTCCATTTCTCTCTCTATCAGGATTAGAGTTTCTTCTGTAGACAGCCCCATCCACTCCTTAATGTTGTCCTCCCAATCCTTTCCTTTTACACCACCTTCTTTATTTCCCTGGTACTGTTACCTGCAGACAAGTTCTTGCGAGCCCTGAGAATCTCACTGTACAGTCTTAACTTGTGTTTTTTAACAGTGGTCAGAAAGTCATCATGGGGCTTGGTTGCCATTGTAAATTGTAATCCTGTTTTGGATTTCCAAGTTTGAAAATATAATCTTTGTATGTGATACAAGTTAACAATTTGTGCATGCATAGGTAAATATATATTTGACGAATGAACAGTCACAGTAAAAGTTAAAAGTTAGGATGGCTGCCTGGTCGTGCGGTTTGCGCGCTGGACTGTCGTTCGGATTTATCGACGGTCGAGGGTTCAAACCCTGCCCGCTCCCATCCCCCGTCATCCTGCGGGAGGTTTGGACTAGGAAGTAAACTATGTTCAACTCTGAAGGAACATCCGAAACATGTAAAACATTATTTTACAAAATAAAAAAAAAAGTAAGACAAGATGATTAGAAGGCACTCAAGAATGAACTATTAGTCGCAGATTGGTTGAGAGCAATTAAAGTGAATTAAGAGTATAGATATCATGTTGTGATAGAGTCAACACTGTTACCCCTTAGATCTTCATTTGGACATTCTTTAAAAGAAAACAAAAGAGCTGAGATTACAAAGGTGTTAAAGTCTAAAATTAATGTGCATAACTAGATTAACAAGGATTATCTGTAGACTGATAAGATAGAAAAATTATTTCGATGGTTATGAAGAAAACTTTTCAGAGAAATAAATTCTTTAAGACCCTGTACTGTAATATTTTAATCCAGACATAATAAATTTTTTAAATATTATTTTCTGTAAAGCAGCCCTTTAAATTTAATGGCACTTTATCGGTCTGTATATTTTTCCAGAAATAATCTGCACATAGTATTGTGCATGTCTCCGGTGGGCTCTGCCTTTCGATCACGATGCCGGATGTTTCCATCTTTGGTCAACTGTTGCACCATAGACTGGTTCATTGAATGGCCGAAAGAAGCTCTTTTAGGAGTGGCACAGTCTTTCTTCAAAACCGTATCTTTAGGATGTTCAGATGAAATCAAAGTAAGTTTTACACTAAATTATTATTTTTTTGAGCATTAGAAAGAACATGTGATTCTCAAATATCTATGATCATTAACATCCACTCAAGACTTCAATTGAAAAACTTGTCTTGCATTTTTCTAGAAAGAACCACTTAAAAAATATGAAGCAAACTAATCATCAAACAAATAATGTTTACTATTTAAGTAAACAAACAAAACTCAATAGTTAAAATTGTTCTTGTTTTAATTTTAAAAAATATTAATATTGACACTTAATACAAACACAGACATACAAGAAATGTTTAATTTAGAGCAAAACAAATTTGAATATTTTGAAGCAAAATATTTTGTCAACAAGTTACAATTAAGTGTAGCATCTGAACCATTACAACAAGAAAGTTCTTATTCATTTTACATTGGTGTATTATCAAAAGGACTTGATTACATAGGTTTGACATTGCTATTTTATTACATAGAGGTTCCTCTTTCTGAACTTGTGACCTATGGAGGCAGATGAATACAACTTGTGTTGTCTGGTCAAGTAGTATTCACTCCAGACTGTCATCTCGATGGTCCTAGGTTCAAACTCTGCGCACTGGTTTCCCTTGTCAACCTGAAGGAAGTGGGGGCTAGGAAATAAGGATATTCTATTCTGAAGTAACATCTGAAACATGTTAAACAAACAAAGCTTATCTGTTTCTATAACCAAAGGTTAACTAGGGTGTCACGTGGCCAGCACAATGCCAACTGCCTTTTCTTTACCTATCATATATCAGGTACCCATTAGAGTTGGGTGCACTCAGGGACCTCCAAAAATCATATATCAGGTACCCATTAGAGTTGGGTGCACTCAGGGACCTCCAAAAATCATATATCAGGTACCCATTAGAGTTGGGTGCACTCAGGGGCTTCCAAAAATCATATATCAGGTACCCATTAGAGATGGGTGCACTCATGGACCTCCAAAAATCATATATCAGGTACCCATTAGAGTTTGGTGCACTCAGGGGCCTCCAAAAAAATCATATATCAGGTACCCATTAAAGTTGGGTGCACTCAGAGCCTCCAAAAAATCTCAAAATTAAAACTCCAAGTCGTCACTGATTTTCAAACTTGAATCCCTCTCATCAGTTTAAAGCCAAGTGCTTTACCACTTGACTTGGATGGCTGCCTGGTCGTGCGGTTTGTGCGCTGGACTGTCGTTCGGATTTGTTGAGGGTTCAAACCCTGCCCGCTCCCATCCCCCGTCGTCCTGCGGGAGGTTTGGACTAGGAAGTAAACTATCTTCAACTCTGAAGGAACATCCGAAACATGTCAAACAAACAGACTATCATGTCCCACAAATTGTGTAATAGTTTGAGTATTTCATTTACAGGACAATGTATCTAAAATGTGTGTAGAAATTCATATGAGTGTCACAGAAATGTCTGAGAGATTCTTCACCGAGCTAAAGCGCCGTTACTACACCACACCCACCTCCTACCTTGAGCTGATCAACTTGTACATTACCATGGTACAAGAGAAAACAAGGTACACTCATTTCTTCTAAATAAATATAATTTGAAAGAAGTGATCATAAATTGCACTTCCTATTAAATCCTAGAATAGAAACTACCTTCTATTGTTCTAATATTTCAAAATAAAAATGTCAGTTCTTCCTTATAAATATTTTTTTGAAATAAAGCCGAACTTATTTCAAATTTTTGGATGTTATTAATGTTAAAACACAAATTTATCTTCGATTGTACTAAATCTTGCTCTTCCTTTTCGACCATTGCACAAATCTATCCTTTTCAGAGAGACTCTTCTCAGCCCTTTATTCTTTCTCTATTTTTTTATCCTTAAAGTAATGTTCTTTTGCTTGACTTTGACATGACTATATATTATGGGTTTAGAATAAGTTATTAGATTTGTCAAATGAGGTTAGTAAAAAAAGTTGTAGTAGAGCTGATGGTTGTAAACATAGTGAGCTAAATCTGGATATAACTGAAGTTTGATCTTTCTATCTAAGTTATGACTGTCACTAAATGGTTCATCTCCTTGGTTCTGGATGCACTGATATATATTGCTGGTGGCTAATTCTTAATGCCTATCCTAATTAAGTCATTTTTATATGCTACTACTATAGTGCAGTTGCAGGTCACAGCTGGGACTGTGTAGCCATGTAAAATACTGTACTCCTCATTAATCTTTGGTCTCAAAGAGAAAGCTTTACTATTATTATAGTGCAGTTGTACTAAAAAGTGATAGTTAATAGTTCAAATGGTAAAATTTGTGTCCACAACCATCAACTAGTTTTATTATAGACATGTTTTAAAGCTAGGATTATCTTTAGTCATAATAAGAGTAATATATTTTTTACTCAGACATCTTATAATGCAAGCACAAATCAGGATCAACTAAAGAGTATTAACATACTAGATTAGGCTGTAGAAAACGTTACTAGCTATATTCATGTTGGTTTTATTTAACGTGCTTCTATTGCATACATTTCTTGTAGTAATATTAAGACTGCTCGTGAGAGGGTAGCTAATGGACTTTCCAAGCTGTTTTCGACCAATGATTTGGTGGACAATATGAAGAAAGAACTTGTTGCCTTAGAGCCTGAACTTAAACAGAAGTCTGCTGATACTGCTGCATTGATGGAAAGACTTAAAATAGATCAAGAGAAAGCTAATGTTGTAAGTTGACATTTGAAAATAGGACTTTTCTATTTATAACATAATGTTTTACGTTTGTACATACATCATTCAATTATCTTGGTAATTATTAAGAAAGTATAGGGTGATTGTTGTCAAACTCTTGTTAAGCTTAAGCACCAAAAATATATATCACTATATTTGAAATAGTATTACAAAACTTAAGTAAAGAAGTCAGTCTATGTTAAAAGATTTTACTTTAAAGAAAAAATCATGCCAAGATATAATATTTTCTTTAAACTTACTGATTTTTAGTAGTGATATAGTATTGATGTTCCTTTTTAAATGTGTTGGCTAAGAAAATAAAATTCTACATAGTTTATCATTCTACTTTTAATATTTTCAATTTTTTATATTTACTAATTGTATTTTTAATGTTAAAGGGCTATTTTGGCGTGGAGTATCTAAAAAAAAAAAAAAACTATGGTCTGAATAGTGCCTAACACAAAAAGATACAAATGCAAATGTACCTGATTCAATCAATAAATAAAAAAGGGGAGACATTATTAATGTAGATAAATTATAGTTGTGGTCTGAAGACCTATGACTTAACTATGTTTGGGACTATTTAATCGTTGATTTGTAGGAAATAAGAAGAAAAAAAAAATCTTAATTGCTCTGTTTTTTTCTATATTATATTGAAATTTAAGGCTATTAAAATTAATGTTCTTGTATCAAATACCTGAAAAGTCTGCACCTCTAGACCATAAGATCTTGAGGAAAACATCACCTTCACCTATCACTTAGTCTGTTTAATTGTTGACCATTCTCCTCCATTCCTCTCTGTCTTTCACTTTAAGTACAATCTCTTCCAGTGACAGGCTTGTCCACTTTTTGATGTTGTCTTCCATTCACTTTCTTTGTCTGCTTTTTCTTCTTTCTCCTGGTACTGAGCAATAGCAGTGTAAACTAATTCACTGCTAATAAAAATTATTAGTGATTACTCAAATTAAAATTTGATTTAGCAACCATTCAACATTTAAGAACATAAGACCTCTAGTCAGTGCACTAATAAGATTCTAGGCTGTTTTTGATATATTTTACTATGTTCTGATTAGGCTCAGAAATTGCTTCTGTGGATTTTTCAGAGCTCTAATCAGTTTAAGCAATATTTGATATGTATGGATTTCTTTCAATTTATCAATCAGGTTCAGAAACAGGTGGCTATCGATGAAGCCAAAGCAAAAACAACTGCTGAAGAAACTCAGGCTATAGCAGATGATGCTCAGCGAGACTTGAACGAGGCGCTACCTGCGCTGGAAGTTGCAGAGAAAGTAAAACATTTTTATTTCTTCATCTTATAAATTTCAGACATTCTTTCTAAACAAGATAATTACATCTTCAGCATTCTTTTAATCTAGGTAATTAGAGACTCAAACTCAGCTAAATCATTAATTTTCCTGGCTGATTTAGGCAACATGTTTTTTGCTCCAATAGCAATAGGGAAGTAGCACTTGTACCAATTGTCCTACCAGATGGAATAAGAAATGTTTCTTTATCTTTGTGTCTTTTGGAGTATTTCATTATGTTGTGTTATTGTATCTATAAGTTATGGTTTAGTATATTATGTATTACTACTATACTTTTTTTAATCTTCTGTCATAAATTGTTATTACTTGGCAAGGTAATTGTTCCTTTGTAATCCAAAATGATCGCAATCTCATTTTCTTTTAACTCAAAGACTGCTATGGAATATTATCTTCATTTTGAAAAACACAAGGCATGTGAAGGTTGGGTATGTTGAGAGTTGTCCACTTTGATCCTTTTTTTGTCTTTTACTGATGACCATAATCTCCGTGTCTCAAATCTCAAAATACTGCCATACACGACTTCATGCCACGAGGAGCAATTAGAAATAGCTTTGCACAGTCATGAATTTTTATTTCACATTCTTTGTGGCATCTCTAGAGAGCTGTCTATATATCACTTGATTGTTCCCCTTGGTAGCACTTTCCAGCACACAGCTCCCCATTAAACATTTGGGGAGGCAATTTTGAGTCATAAGGACTACATGTTCAGCCCATCATAGTTCTTTCTGACCTTTTTGCTGTTGCATGAATACTGTCTGTGACAGCTGTAAGATCTTAAAATCTCATATGTAGTCAAAGATTTTTAACTGGTGAAGTTCTTAGGTGTCAGATATGGGAGGAGATCAGCTTTTTGATGTGACTGGAACATAAGGTCCAGGAATCTGAAGCATAGAAGGACTACAGTATTGTCAATTTTTAATTTTGTAGAAGTGAATAGTCTTCTTGACCATACTTGTTTTTTAAAGTCTGTGGCAAGCAACATGGAAGTATACCTCATCATCTAGGCTGGCATCTACATCCCAAACAGACAAACTTTTTTTCACATTTATTAGTTTCTGGTCATCTTTAAAAATGTCTTCCTTGGCTATTTTATTGGGAGGAGGTTAGTACAGAACATTTGTTCAGAACAAGTTTTTTGCCTTGGTGAAGAGGATCAAGCTCTTTTGAAGACCCACTTAATTTAAGACATGTAGAGCGCAGTCATCTGTGAATAGCAGATCACTGATTTAATCATATTTGGCTTTTGTCTTTACCTTAATGTCTCTGTGATTTTTCTTGTTTTTATCCTGTTTTTTTTTTTCAAATGTTAAAAACATAAAAATAATTTTGCTAATTTTAAACTTAAATAAACCACTTTATTTAGATTTTAAATAGCTGATGTTAAATTTAAACTTTAAAAAGAGTATATATATGAACGAATGACACTCACAAAAAAAACTGCATTATAAACCACTATTCAAATGAAGTATTGCTACTTATCACCCTTGAAGAGTTTGGAGGAACAGTAAATTTATTTTAATAAACTCATAAGCTCTAGCTGCTTAGCTGTAGGCTCTTTGCAGTGGCATGCTGTTCTTCCCAGCTGTTCCACACTGCCTTACAGACTATTAGTTATTCTAGGTTGTTCAGCTCAATTAACTTGTGCAGTTCAAAGAGAAAATAAATGACAGTTTTGTAAGATTCCACCTCATATACTAACATCATGTTCAAGATTAATTACAACACAGAAAATTTATCACTCAGATATATTATAATAAGAATGACTATGATCTGTATTTTCAGGCTTTGTTAGCACTAGACAAAAATGACATTGCTGAGATACGAGTATTTACCAAACCTCCAGAACTTGTTCAGACAGTTCTAGAAGCTGTTGCCATTCTCTTAGGCAACAAGTAAGTGGAATAAACAAACGAAACATTAATGTTTTATACTTGGTGAAAGTCTAATGGCCGTGACCTTCAGTAATTCATTGCACATAAATGTTGATTGCTTATGCAATAATGTCTTTCAGGACAGACTGGGCGAGTTGTAAAGCCATGCTGGCAGACACGAACTTCTTAAAAAAAATTTATGAATATGACAAAGAAAATGTCCCAGCTGCCAAGCTGGCTAAAGTCAGGAAATATACATCCATGCCAAGTTTTGTACCTGACGTTGTAGCCAAAGTTTCAAAGGTAACTTATTTAATTGTCAGAGGAATCATTAAATTTTTTCTAAAAAACTCATTAGACTGAGTCCCAAAAAGCCTGTGAAGTCTGGGAGCGCATGAGGCGCCCTGACTGCACTCCCCCGTGGTGGAGGCTGTCCAGGCCTGAGCAAGGTATTATAGCACAGTGCAGGACAGGCCACTGTCCTGTTGGCTCATATTTCTCGCGGCTATGGCCAAATTTCGATTCGCTGTGCCCCCGCTGCGGGGAAGAAGAGGAAACCCCTGCCTCATATTCTGTTTGACTGCCCCAGATTTGCTGATCTCCGTCTCGACAGGCTTGGGAAACCCAAAATTCTCAACCTGTATGGCGACATTTATGCACTACGCAAGACAGCAGGGTTTCTGGCCAGGGCTTTTGCAAGAGAGGATTTGAGCCTCTCAAGCCCTCACTCTAATGGAGTTTGATGATTATGATTAGACTGAATAATGAAAAAGTAAAAAGCTGGCAACACATGCATTCAATGGACAAAAAAAAAATGGAGGATCTAGATTTCACAGAGGATATCTGCCTCCAAAAACTACAACATGCTCATTTCAAATGAAACAAGGTCATTATAGAAGTGGAGAAAACTGGTTTAAAAAATCAATGAAAAGAAAACTCAGGTGTTGAGAATAAATAAAACCAAGAAAAACCACTACAAGTTCAAGGAGAAAACCTAGTAGAAAGAGATGATATTGTCTATATTGAAAGCAAAGAGGGATGATTAACATACATGTTTAAAATTAGATCAACTAGGCTAGTCATGTGTTTAATATTCTACAGAAGATCTGGTGTTAAAAAAAAACACAACAAAATGTGAATGTGAAATCATTTCTTTTATTTGGATCAGAGACTTGAAGAGTAACACAGTCTAACATTCACCCACAAATGTTGTACTAATAAAATGATCTGTCTGATAAGTTAAGCCCACAGTATGTCAAAACAACTCCACTTTTCATTGAATGTTGTTTTGTTTTGTTTGTTTTTTTTTTTTGCTTCTTTTTTATTTGCCAACCAGCAATCTTCTAAGCAGAAAAACAATTTCTGTATTTGGTGTGAAAATAAGAATGTCTATAGATGCATTAATATTTTTTTTTAGTAGACATTATATTTTGTAATTACATTGTTTATGGAAAAGTTTCATAGTGAATGTACATCTTAAATCATTAACTACTTATTTGAAAATATTTGTGATTTAATGTTTTGAAGACTCTTATGACCACCGAGTAATGATGGAATGTTGTTTGATAAATCTATTCTTCGTCTAGGCTTGTAAAACTTTAGTCCTATGGGTTCGAGCAATTGATGTTTACTCTGCTGTAGCTAAACAAGTTGAGCCAAAGAAACAAGCGTAAGTAATTGGAAGTCAAAGGATTAAATAATTAGCGGTCAAAGCATTAAATAATTAGCAGTCAAAGCGTTGCTATTTTTTAAATCATTCTAGGTATAAGTAAAAAAATATTCAATTATATTTGTTTTCTTAGACTTGTTTTAATATAACTTTAGTGGTCATTAATTAGTAAACTTTGTACTAAATCATAATGATGTCACTTTGAACATGGGATATATATATAGTTTTATTACAGAAGTATATGTATAGTTGGTATATTATTATTACAAGATGTATTATCTCTTCCTTGTCAGACTGGCTGAGGCTCAAGATGTTCTCAATGAGGTTTTAAGTGTCCTCAAAGCTAAACAAGACCAACTGGCTGAAGTGGAGAAACAAATTAAAAATCTTCAGGCTGTCTTTGACAAGAGTATGGCTGAAAAAAAAAGTTTGGAAAGAAACATGGCTGTGACTGCCGCCAGATTGAAACGCTCTTCCAAACTGACAACAGCCTTAGCTGATGAACAAGTAGGTTATTTTAAAATCTATGAGAACTATTGTAACATTAAAATATGATTCTTAGTCAGACTTGGCCTACTGGGCGTAGTTTTTATAATATCAAAGATAAATTGAAATGATCAAACAAAAATATCACCTTGAGGAATAAATTAACGATTTGAAATTATGTGCATTCATTCACTAAAACCATATTTCCATATTGGAGATAAGACATGCCTGGCACACAGTCTTAGAAAGAACTGTGAGACTACAATGAATTTGGCACTTTTTGGTGTGATTTTTTTTCATATTTCTACTTTTAAAAAAATAAACATTTCAGTAGCTCAACTATCTTTGAAACAACATCTCAATCTCTACTAGAAAATCATTTAATTCTCATCTTTATCATTGAAATATTTATTCTCTGCTCCTTGAAATATTTATTCTCTGCTCCTTGAAATATTTATTCTCTGCTCCTTGAAATATTTATTCTCTACTCCTTGAAATATTTATTCTCTGTTCTGCAAGGTTGTTAAAAGTGGTAATGGATATAAGCACTCCACTACCTATAAAATACTTTCAATGGCTTTCAAATAGCCTCTGACAAACAGCCTCTACCTGTTGGATGTTAGATATGGAAGAATTGTTATCACTAACTGGGGAAAATGTGTAACCAGTGCCTAAACCAGTAAGCTTCAGGCAGGAGGGGCTCATTAGCCTTGGTTAGCTACCCACCTAGAAGAAGGAAAACTGAATTCAAACCTCTGCTGCCTTGCAGCTATACCCAAATATGTGAAAGGCTTTGGGAGTCTATCTTGAGGAAAAATAAGGAGCAGACAACCTTAAGGCAGTTTGCAGAGCCTGCGCCACCGCATTTCGCATTCTGTATCAGCACTTGCTGTTCCTTTGTATTCAACAGCTGTGCTGAGAAATTGGAAAATAGCTGTTTGGGTTACATTGTTCCAACCATAACTAATGCCCAGGCGTTCATCTCATTTCTCATTTCCATAGTTATTTTGCAACTGAAGAAGGCCATTGTATTTGTTCTCTTTCTACATCTTGTTTCTTATAGGTTCGCTGGGAGGAAAGTGTTGCCAACTTTGATGTACAGTTGAAAAATGTAGTAGGAGATGTTTTTATAGCAGCAGCTTGTGTAGCTTACTATGGAGCCTTTACTTCTACTTACAGGCAAAAACTTGTAGAGGGTAAGTCTAAACATCAAAAACAATGTACTTTTAAAATGTTTAGATACAGACACCCTTGAAAACTAGTACCATTAAGAGAGCAAACTGGTCGTGTGGTATGCCTTTAGGACTGTCATCAGTTTGAACCCTTCCCACTGCTGTCTGCTTTGGTTCTCAAGAAGTTTAGATTGGTACAGGATAATTTTTTCTGAATGAATGTCCAAAACTTAAAAAAACAAAACCTTTATTTATGCAATGTCTGCTTATACCATATTAACTGATTGTTTTTTGACTAGCTTAAGTCTTGTGTTGGATACATAAATACATTTTTTAGACCTTTGTAGCAGCTTTTGATTTATTTCAGTTGTAAGTTTTCCTAATCGCCCATTAATCTTGATACATGGCAACTAATCATCCTCAATAAGAAAATATGAATAGGACAAAATGAATTAGGTTTTGAAAATGGTGAAGGCTGTTTCTAAAAAATGTTTATAAAATGTGTTACATGTTCCTTCAAAGATAAAGATAATCTACTTTCTAGTCCAAACCTCCTGCTTTCTACTTTTAAATAGATCATTTGAGACTGTATACCTTCCTGGCCAAACATCAAATTATACAATCTTCTTGTTCTCATAACTCTTGAAAATATTACTAGGTCTAGCTTGATTTTTCATTATTTAGTTATGCTTTACTCTCAGATATATGATTTAGTAGTTAGAAACAAAATATTTTACATCAATTATTATTAACTTAGAAGGTGCGGTGGCTGAGCGGTAAAGCGCTTGACTTCCGAACCGGTGTCCGGGGTTTGAATCCTAGTGAAGACTGGGATATTTAATTTCAGGATCCTTGGGCCCCTCTGAGTCCACCCAGCTCTAATGGGTACCTGACATTAGTTGGGGAAAAGTAAAGGCGGTTGGTCGTTGAGCTGGCCACATGACACCCTCGTTAACTGTAGGCCACAGAATCAGATGACCTTTACATCATCTGCCCTATAGACCACAAGGTCTGAAAGGGGAACTTTACTTTACTATTATTAACTTAACTGTATCTTGTATTTCTCACATTTAATTATTTGTTAAAAACTTTTAGAAATATTTATATTAAGAAAGAACATTTTTAAGAAAGTAGCATAACATAACCTAAATATTACTGCAACGACCAATTGACTTGACTGAAATACTCTGATGTATCTAGCATGAATACTTAGATTCATTATAAGACATTTGAATGTATTTAATAATTTGGATACAAAAACTTTTCTACAGGTTGGACTAAACGATTGATTGATCTTCAAATACCTGCAACAGAAAATATGACTCTTGTGTCAGTCTTGGCAGATATATATGAAATTCGACAATGGAATGCTGACGGTCTGCCAAGAGATGCTGTGTCAATTGAAAACGCTGTTCTTGTAACTAAAGGTCGCAGGTGGCCTTTGATGATTGACCCACAAGAACAGGTAAAGTTTCTAAGTAAACAAATAATGTTTCTAGTATGTACTTGTATTGATTAAAGCTGAGTATTATTGTTGACACTTCTTTCAGGCCAACAGATGGATCAGAAATAGAGAGGCTCTAAATAAGCTTAAAATTATTAAATTATCCAATTCCAACTTTCTGAGAACACTGGAAGCTTGCATAAGAGCAGGTTTACCTGTTTTGATGGAGGATGTTGGTGAAGCTTTGGATCCAGCACTAGAACCTGTCTTGTTAAAACAAACATTTATACAGGTAACATTTTTCTATTACATCTAAACATTTAAACACTTTACTGTATACCAAAATTTTCTCTGTGTGTGTAAAAGCTGTGTTTGTAAAAGCAAAAAGGTTTAATGATGGAGTTATGTCTCCTGACTTGTTACAACTTCACGTAATCTACCCTTGGACTCCAATATGTTTTGAGGGTTTGGTCAGCGCAACATTCAATTCATTTCTCCATCTATAACTAAAGTGCTTTACATGACAAGTAACATATCAAGCTTTAAACTCCTTTAGGTATTTGAACCTTTTATGTAACCTTATTGACTTTTTCAGTTATATATTCATAAGTAAGGTCACTTTTATCAAATTTGACATTATGAAAATGCTTCATTTCTAAGGACTTAACATGTTTCTTTATAAGAGTAGATCCAAAAATTTTGAGTTTTTTTGGGGTTGCCTAATTAGGTATATGTGAGGTAAAGCTATTGCTTGCTTTAATCCCAGGATTCTCAAAGAGATGCCCAGAACAGTGTTAATGCAGAGTGTTCAGATGCAAATGTATTGTTGAACAGAGAGGAAAAAAAATGTTAATGTAATCTTTTAGAACACCAATCTTGGTTGCTAAAGTAATCAAAATATATTTTGTACAAAAATAAATAGTATAGTGTTGTAGGTAACTGTGAATGAAAAAATGAGAGGCTAAAATGATAATACATAAAAGGTTAAGGATGACTTTTTGGAATGCCTCCCACCCCCTCCCCATTTGCCAATGCTTTCAATGAATTTCATAGTGTTGTATCTGGTCTCCTTAGTGGTTTTCTTGGAATGTTCCTGGTTTTAATTGAATAGAATATTTGTAGTCGTAACATATTTCCAATTAGAAAATTATTTTCTGGTCAGAGCCTACTTGTTATAATATAGCAGATAACAGATCATCTTATCTTATCTTGTCTGCTTATCATATTCCTTTGTAGATTGAAATCTAGATAATGATATTTTAAACATTCTTGAATATCATTCTCATTATAACTATGTTATGGGCTGATTTATGAGAATTTTTCTTTCCTTTTCTAAGGGAATGAACTAAGTTTTATGTTTAGGCTCACAATAGATTTATAGGAAATATAAGAAAATATAAGATGGAGTTCATTTGCCCCTGAGTCCACCCAACTCTAATGGGTACCCGACTTTAGTTGTGGAATGTAAAGGCGGTTGGTCGTTGTACTGGCCCCATAACACCCTGCTTGTTAACTTTAAGCCATAGAAACAGATGACCTTAACATCATCTGCCCCATAGATAGCAAGGTCTGAAAGGGGAACTTTACTTTTACTTAGCTCGTGTCTCATGTTTACAGGAAGTATTCAATGAACAGCGTTTTGGATGTAATCTTTAAAATTAAAACAAAAGTTAGTTTATCTTGTAATATTTCTAAAAGTAATGAAGTCTATTCACATGTAAAATATTTCACATGTTCCTTCAGATTTGATGGTAATTTCATCCTAACCAAACCTCTCGCTGAACTATAGGTTACGAATCTGGTACTATTGAGACCATCCGAACAACAGTCCAGCCAGCATATCACACTACCTGACTCCCATCAATTAAATGATAAGGACAAATTTTAGCATGAATAATATTATAATAAATGAAATGACCATAAATAGAATCATGATGAATCAACTAGTAATGAATGAGATTATTATAAATAAAATCAACATGAGTGAAATTATAATTGAATTTGTCTTGAATGAGCTTAAAAGGAAATTGGAAGGATAGAACTTGCAGTTAAAAACTCAATTTTCAAAGTGATACCCAATGTGTAGAGTTTTAGGCCAACATTCTGATTAAATAAAAATTACTTTTTTAATCTTTTTTTTCGTCGTCTTTTTTCAGGGTGGGCGTGTGTTGATTCGCTTGGGGGATAGCGATATAGACTATGATCGAAACTTTCGTTTCTATATGACCACCAAACTGTCTAATCCACATTACTTGCCAGAAGTCTGCATCAAAGTAACAGTTATCAATTTCACAGTCACCAAGAAAGGCCTTGAAGATCAACTTCTTAGGTTGAAAATTTCTTTCGCATCTGTTTTTTTTTTTTTCTTGTTACATACATTTTATTTTAGCTCTGGCTTAACATCCAAAGCATTCTTTCAAGACTAAATTAACCAGTCGAATTGTTAAAAAGATTTTTAAAAAAAATAAGATTAGTTAAACTAAATACATTACAATTTTTATTACCAAAATAAAACCTACATTTATGTAAATGTTGTTTTATTGTTTTGATTATGAAAATAGAAATAGAAATTTTTTTTGGAATACAATCTGTTTTTAAATAGACTAATTTTCAATTAGGAACAGTAAAAATTTCAACTAGTTACATTTAAAAGGTCAGACATGAAAAGGTTGTTTTTCTTTCTATTGGATGTAGTGATGTTGTCAGTTTAGAGAGACCAGACTTGGAAGAACAAAGAAATGAACTCATCATGAGAATCAATGCTGATAAGAACCAGCTGAAATCTATTGAAGATAAAATTCTGAAGTTACTTTTTGAATCGGAAGGAAATATATTGGACAATGAAGAACTTATCAATACATTGAATGATTCTAAGGCAAGTATCACATAGGCCTTGAAGTGTGTGAGTTTCGCAGATGTGAGTTTCACGTGTGTGAGTTTCACTTGTTTCCATTGGTAATGTGGGTGTTTATAACCATTAAAGCATCATTCAAATGTCCCAAGTACATCTTGAGGATCTCTCATTCCTTATATCTCTCTGCAGAAGTAACACAGCACTAAAATATTTTTTTTTATAATTCCAGTAGCAGAGTTTAATATATAATAATGATCATATAATTATAATGTGATTTAGAAAACAAAGATGACTAGAAATCAAATAGAAAAAATACCATTATGTTTTATTAGACTTGGTTCAAGAAAAAACAATGTGCACAAGGTTAAGCCTAATTCTAATAAGATTAAAATAGGTCTAACAATGTTACCAGAAAATTATATCATGAGGGTGTCTATCAATACATTTTACAGCTATTGGGAAAAAATTGGTTTTTAGTTGCCAATTTAAAGTAAAAACATCAAGTAACAGTGTAGATACACTTGTTGAAATAAGTTCAGATGTAAAATGTATAGCAGACATTTATTAACTAGTTTTTAATTCTGATCAACTTAAAGAAAAATATTGAATGGTTTCTTGACAGGTCACCTCAGCAGTTATCAAACAAAGACTTGCTGAATCCGAGACAACAGAAGAAAAGATCAGTGTGGCCCGAGAGAAATATCGCTGCGTTGCTGAGAGGGGTTCTGTTATGTACTTTGTGGTGTCTGACATGGGGGAAGTAGATCCCATGTATCAATTCTCTCTCAAGTATTTTAAACAGGTAAAGGAATAAATAAGCAATAAAATCATCTCATTAGTATATGTACTTTACATTCCTAAACCAATAAGTATTGATCTTAGTACCCAAAGTTGATCTCTTTCAAATTGTAGTGGGCCCATGTATAAATATAAATTTTTAAACTTTACCCATATTTACTTAATATACTTTTTGCAAGTATTTATACATGATATTGTTATAAATGAACTATTGATATGGGTAAGGTTAGATTTGTGCATATGACAAGCTCACACAGGTGACAGAAGCCAGCTTACTGCTAGCAGTGAACAGGGACAAGGGACGGCCCTTCAGGAACACTCTACTTGAAAATAGGTTGTGATGTGGTCATGTGATTTGTCTAAAAAAGGTCTGGGGACATTCTGTCATTTCCTAGTAGGCCTTCAGGGGACCTTTATAAAGAGAAGAGGTGGCAGAGTCAAGATAGTCTGGTAGAGTCCAGGTTCAGTTCAGTTCTGGACAAAACAGATAGTCTAGTATGATTCAATTAAGTAGAGCAGTACCTTTTTGTAAGGTTCTCTACAGTGAAGCGCTTGTGCAGTCTTTCAAACATCCAACTGTACAGTATTTGACATAGTTTATTAGAGTTGATAAAGTACCCGGCAATCTGAGTCCAGTGTTTCCAGGCAGCCAGATAGATAGTCATAACAATAAAAACAGATAATTTACTCATGTATAAGCACATGTGTTTTTTTCTCATATTCTTTGACAATCAGTCTATGTCTTATCCAAAATATCCATTATTTACAGTTAAAGTTTGAAATACAGTGTCATTATTAACTAATGTAGAAAATTCATTATAAAATGTTTAGCTTCTTTGTGTATTGTGTTGCTGATGGGCAGAACCACTTTAAACATTACCTCTGTAAACCGATTATAATAATAACCTTTATTATCCATGAATGCTTTGCTAGATGGTATATTAGATGACAATGACGGTATATAAGATGATAATGACGCCAACCTGCAACAAATTTTAGCACTGCAGCTATGGTTCTTGACAAGGCTAGATGGGATTCTTCTGTAAAATCCATATTGTTTCTTTGTGATTAAAAGAATGAATTACAAGGTGTCAACATTTTTGTCATCTGTGCTTCTGTAATAAATTGTTAGGGTTCGAAAACAGGACTAGGCAGTAGTCAAAAGGACAGAGGAGCCATCTGTATGAGTATGGTGTAGAAATGTTTGGTGTATTTTTTAGAAAATCTGAAACAAATTTGAAAAATGAAATGATGCTAGAATAGAGTAGTTGTCTCCCCTACACCCACATTACTCATAAAATTTAAAAAAAATATCCCTCCCCCATCATCTGATTGTCTGAAAGGAAAATTGGTCCAGTCCAAAGTTAGGCAATCATTCCTGAGTTTAATTTGAATTTTAGCCTTTATTTTTCCAATGTTTCAAATGCTTAGGATTTAGTCAGAAACATCTTAACCATTTTATTATTTAAAAATTTTATTCAGCTATTTAACAATACAATCTCAACCAGTGAGAAGTCTGATGACCTTCAAACACGACTGGACATTTGCTTAGAAGAGACTACAGTATGTATTTACAAGAATGTTTCTAGGTAATTCTTGTATTGTTACCTGCATTGTGTCTCATGGTTTCAGTAATATTTACATTACTGGAATTGGTGTAATGCAAAAAAAGCACTCCACTGCCTATAAAAATGCTTCCAATGGCATGCGTCTCAAATAGCCTCTGACAACTAGTCCAACTCAGATATTGGTATGTATTTACAAGAATGTTTCTAGGTAATTCTTGTATTGTTACCTGCATTGTGTCTCATGGTTTCAGTAATATTGACATTACTGGAATTGGTGTAATGCAAAAAAAAGCACTCCACTGCCTATAAAATGCTTCCAAAGGCATGCGTCTCAAATAGCCCTCTGACAACTAGTCCAACTCAGATATTGGTATGTATTTACAAGAATGTTTCTAGGTAATTCTTGTATTGTTACCTGCATTGTGTCTCATGGTTTCAGTAATATTGACATTACTGGAATTGGTGTAATGCAAAAAAAAGCACTCCACTGCCTATAAAATGCTTCCAAAGGCATGCGTCTCAAATAGCCCTCTGACAACTAGTCCAACTCAGATATTGGTATGTATTTACAAGAATGTTTCTAGGTAATTCTTGTATTGTTACCTGCATTGTGTCTCATGGTTTCAGTAATATTGACATTACTGGAATTGGTGTAATGCAAAAAAAAGCACTCCACTGCCTATAAAATGCTTCCAAAGGCATGCGTCTCAAATAGCCCTCTGACAACTAGTCCAACTCAGATATTGGTATGTATTTACAAGAATGTTTCTAGGTAATTCTTGTATTGTTACCTGCATTGTGTCTCATGGTTTCAGTAATATTGACATTACTGGAATTGGTGTAATGCAAAAAAAGCACTCCACTGCCTATAAAATGCTTCTCAAATAGCCTCTGACAACTAGTCCAACTCAGATATTGGATCCGGCTTGAACTGTTATCTGTAAAGAAGAGCACTGGTGCTTTAACAAGTAATCTTCAGGCAGGAAGGGGCTCCTTAGCTTGCTGGCTACCCACCTAGGAGAACGAAAACTCTAATTCAAATCTCTACTCATTTGCAGCTATATCCAAACATGGGGAAAGTTTTCAGGAGTCAACCCTGAAGAAAAATCAAGAGCCAGTGACCCTTGGGCAGCTTACAGTGCTACACCCTGGCAGAGTCTGGGATGCCGATAAAATTTACTCCTTAACTTTATTGGCATTAACCTTCATTTGGAGAGATCAGCTGGTACTGCTGCATGTGTGACATGGTTCCAATCATAGCCTATGTATTCATCTCAATTACATGAGACCGATAGTTGTTTCATGACTGAAGGAGGCCATAAAATAATCAAATGTATCTCATAGTGCCTCTAGTATATCTTGTTTTGTGGGTCATGCTTTATTTTGTAGTATGCTTGGTCCCCTTTCACATCCTTCAGATGCAGATGATGCAAAGGTCATCTGTTTCTATTACTGATGGTTAACAAGGGTGTTATGAAGCTAGCCTTTTCTTAGCTAATGTCAAGTACCCATTATTTATATTGTAAATCTTAAAGAATTCATTAACTAAATTAACTTTGATCTTACTTATAGATTAATGTGACATGTGAAATGAGATATTCCTCTAGTGGTTGCTTTGATTTTCTTTCAGAGGTCTCTTTGAAAAACACAAGCTTGTATTTTCATTTTTGCTTTGCTCAGAGATTATGAAAACTGAAGGGGAAATAACTCCCTTGGAGTGGAATTTTTTTCTCCGTGGACCTATTGGAGGTATAGAGAAGGTACTAGACATTTTGATTAATATTTCTCTTCTTCTCTTATTTCAACTTCATTTATTTTAGGAAATGCCTTCACAGAAATGAAATGACTTTCTAGAGATCCTAGAGATATATATATATGTTATCATTTTATTATATACATTAGGAATAAAAAAGTTTTAAATAATAGTACACTTGTATGGAGTAGTGATTTTCTGTGACCGTGGCTGTGTATCGATGATTAGCCTCTTTATGCAGAAGAGAAGTTACAAAGGGAAGATTTATAAATTTCAAGAGATGTAAAATGCTGAATGCCACAGAATTTTCTGTACATCTTAAAGAATGCAGCTTATTCAAATCAATTAGATTTGAGAGTTTAAATTTATATAACCATTGAGAATCAACACACTTTGTCACCACTGACAAGTTGACATATTTATGGATTATTTAGAATCTCACTGAAAGAGGAAGGTTAAACAATTATAGAACACACAACTTCTTTCAAAATAAAAACTTTTTTTCTTTTTTTTTGTAATTAAAAGCCATTACATTTTCTACAGCAAAATATCCCCAAACCAGAAAACACAACATGGCTTCCATCAAATGTTTGGAAAATGGCCTGCGAGATGAGTGACACATTTGAAGATTTCCGTTACATCCATTATGATTTGGATAAAACACCTGTATGGATAAGACTGGATGAAGGCCCTGAGGTAATAATAATGATAACAAAATGCATTACCCATATAAAAAAATATTAAAACAATCAGTCTCAATCAAACTGAAGGCTACATATCTTAATAATTAGGACATATCTTCAAAAAAGATCGTTTCATTCTTTGAAATCTGTCTCTTTAATCTATTTGTACATAATAATGAGAGACTTAACTCTGCAAAGGCATTGTTTTTCTGGCTGATTCAGGCAACCCATTTCAGGCATAGGAAATAAATAGCACTTTTTAGAATTTGTCCTAGCATTTGGAATGAGAAATATGCCTTAATCACTTGTCTTATATTAAATTGTTTTATTGTGATTCTAAATTATACAAAATATTTTACAGTTTGTGGCATAGTAACCATGGCACAAATGGGTTCCGTGAGCCCAGGCTCATTACCAATCTCTTTAAAAAAAAAATGTGTTTTAATGTTTTGAATTCTTACATTATTTTATTTCCCATTAATTCTGTGATTATAATTTTTAAATTGTCTGCAGTATATTGCCATTTGATAAAGAAACTGATGGGGCCTCCGTACAGGATGATTAAATTTAGTTTTGTCATTCTAGATTCATTGTTTTAATCCTGTGCCCAAGAGTCTCTTGCTACCCCTTCTGTTCACTCTGTAATGCTAGCCAAACACATTTTCTGTAATAGTATATAGCCTAGGCCTGGTGAGCCAATACACATAAAGCGATGAACAATCAAAATAAACCCTATATTTCTTATGGTCCTAAAGAATTCACATTAGTCTGAACACATTTGGATGAACCTATAATAAAAACCTGTGGTTGAAATCATTAATGTATACCGTGTACAGCTCTCTGTATTTTAGTTCCAGTGTTACTCAATTAGACTCAGATGGCGAGTCCAGTCACATTTATTGGGTTGGTCAGTTCTTGGCTTCATATCAGGATTTCCTGACTACAAACTCACTCACGAAGCTCTATTACTATCTTAAAAAGCTGAACACATGGACCAAATGAAGATCGTAAAATAAAGAGCAGATAGCTGCTATCTTTGCACCAAAAATGCAACAGCTTTTGTTGAACCTTATGATGATAATATTCATGAGGTCGAAATGCATTTTATTGATCAAGCCAGTTACCTGATGAAAAAACAACCACAAAAGTGCAAACATAAAAAAAAAACAAAAGCAGAAGATGCAGATTAAGGAGACGCCCACAAAAATTCAGACTTAACAAACAACCAGCAAGCTTGCAGACAAAAGAAACAAGCATGAAGATTAAGACAAGAAACAATTAGCAGAAAATGCAGACATAAGAAAAACACCTTGAAGATACAGACATAAGGAACAACAGGCAGAAAATGCAGACATAAACCTTTAAATTCAAGAGTGTAAATTTGAGCCTCCAACTAGGAACAATTAAGTGACTTGGCATCTTGCACACAAAAATTGTAGTGCTTGTGACAATAACAAAACAATAGTGCCTTGTGACAAAAATAAAGTTTTTTATTTCACTTTCTCTAGTGGGTATTCCCATTTTACATAGTGATTTATCAATCTATCTAAGCAATGGACATAAAGTTTATACAATAACTGTTGGAAATAAAGAAAATGAACAAGATAACAATTATTTTGGTGTATGGTTAGTTTAGTTCTTTCCTTGTAAATTCTAGGCACAATTTTAACCGGAGGGGGTATGGGGTGAATGTTATGAAAATGATTTAATGTATCAGTTGTCGTTGTTATGTTAACGTGTGCTTGTAACTCTCCATAAGAATGTGTTCAGCAAATATTAGAGATGTGCGTTGTGTAGTCATTCAGTGTATTTCGACTCTATTGTATTATTATGTTCCTAACAGGAGGCAAGAGAAAAAAAGTGTTTTTCTTTACAATAACTGTTACAGAATTTTAAAAAGGCTCATTTTATTAACAAGGATATATTTTATATTCAGCTTGACTTGGGCCTTTAGGTCTAGGTTTTACAATGTTATGAATGCAAGAAGCTTGTGAAAGTTTCTGTGTTTTAAAATTATATAGATTATAACTGAGAAAGCATGATTTTTTTTATATCAAAAACTTTAGGTTCGAGCCAATCCTCCTCCGGAGCGCTATCTCTACGCTGTCTTGGATCCCCCTGAATATAACGATGGTGATCTGCCTCTTCCAGATAGAGTTAATGGAAATTGGAATGATCGCCTGACAGCTTTTCAAAAATTAATGTTTGTTAAAGTTTTCCGTGAGGAAAGGGTGAGTTTTCAATTAAAAGTTTTGTTGTGTGCCCAAATGAAAGAGCATCACACTCACGTCTTACAAACCAGTACATAGACCTACTATTCTAACTGTGAAACTGGCAAATGGGATCAAAGGATCTTGCGCCATAGCCTTAAGTTTTCTTACCATGGTCATAGTTTAAATATTAGATCTATGTTCTGCGGCACAGGTTCTCTGTAAAATCACATCACATCTTAGATCCCTGGGTTAGGGCAGTCAAATGGATAATCTAGATCTATGGCCTGCTAACCAAACTCCTTCCCAGTTAAAGGCTCATTCTGGCTTTTTACAATATGATGAATTAAAAACAATGCTTACATTCACAATGTTCAAATGTTTAAAAGGAGTTGATATTCTCTGTAACATGAATTAACTTAATGTTGAGGTAGAAAGACTAATGGAATAGATCTAGATCTAGATTAATCTAAATTGATGCCAGGGTTATCCTTCAATGCTAATAGATATCTTGGGGCTATTGAGATTGTTGATCCATTGAAAATGATAGAAAAAAGTAGCAGTTAGGATCAAAATAATCTTCTAACTATAAAGCACTGTGTGTAAATTTTTTTCAACAAAGATATTTTTCTTGGGTTTTATGTGAATAAAAATTAATTATATCCTTTTTGGATTTATTGTTAACTTTTATATTATGTCAATTCTGTTTTTATCCTAGACAACATTTGCAGTGACAGAGTTTGTTTCTGAATGTTTAGGGAAACAATTTGTTGAAAGTCCTCCTGTCACATTGCCAGAACTCTATGAAAGTATGTCTAAGACTACTCCACTGGTCTTCGTTCTTTCTCCAGGATCAGATCCAATGACATCATTTCTACGTTTTGCTAAAGATATGGGAGTTCATGAAAAGTAAACACAGACATTTTTTCAATAAATATATTCATTAAATTAGTTTTCTACCATAAATACCATAATATCTTGTACCTGGTCTGAAATTTCCCCACTGAGGTCAATATTGTCTTCAAACCCAAGATGGACAAAGGCTTCCCATAAGGTCAAGTAGGAGTAAATCCTTCTTGAGTTTCCATCATAATATGCTTCAGAAATATGTTAATAAGAGCTGGAGAGATAATGCATCCTTACCTCACTCCAATGGATGTCCTAAAACTTTCTCCAACTTGGTTGTTCAGAAGTATTGAGCTGTTTGCCTTAGGGTATAGGGCTTTGATATTATTGATAATGTTTTTATTAGCTGAACGCCCTCATCATTTGCCACATACCATGATGCCAAAATCAGTCAAATGTTTTTTTTTAATCTGTGAAGTTGTGTACCAGTTTATTTAGCTGTTTAAGACATTTTCTCCTTTAACAGTCTAATCTTAAATATATGTTCAAGAATGCTTCTACCTTTGCAAAGGACCTCCTCAACTTTTGAGTCTGTTGAAATTATTTTTAGCATTATTTTGCTTGGATAACTATTAGACTTTATCGCTCTATAGTTTGTTTGTTTTTTTATTGTCTCAAGTTTTCTTTCTGGAGCAGTGGAATAAAAAAAAAATTTGGTTCTATTCTTGTGGCAATATTTTTTTTAATCCCATATTTTCTGGCAGATAGTCCTAAAAAATTTGTTATATTTGAGCCATTGTATTTTAAAAGTTCTGATGGTATGTTATCCCTCTGATGATACGATAAAATACCATCAGAAGGATAGAAGTGTTACTTATTTGAAACCTATCAATTTTTTATTTGTTTTATCTTTATACAGTTTAATTATATATTTAATAAATTCTTCTTTGTATAACTTTTAATTTGGAGCAAGCTGGCTGAGGGAAATTTCTGTGGCATTTTACCTCAGGAGAGACGATCTTTTCCCTTTGCAACATCTTGTGTGACTAAAGAGGCCAATCCTTGATACACAGCTGTGATCGCAGGTTGGGCATATGTGATCACCAGGCGCCGTTGCATTATCACCCTTCTTTCTGCTTCTGTAGTGTATGGCATCTGCAATCCGAGACCCTTCCTTTATGCTCTCTCTTCTTGTAGATCTATCCAGTGCTACTTTTTCCCAGCTGCTAGTGTCGATTTTGAAGAGCTTCATGTCGCGTTTGCATACATCCATATAACGTAAAAGTGGGCAACAAGCGGCTCTCCTGCCTTCTCTTAGATCACCATACAGAATATCTTGTGGAAGTCGATCTACTGGCATTCTATGAACGTGGCCAAGCCAGCCAAGGCATCTTCTGCTGATAACAGAGTGCATGTCCTGGCATCCTGATCTTCCTTATTGGTTATCCTATCTTGCCACCTTATTTTAAAGATCCGCCTTAGGCATCGGAGGTGGAAGACATTCAGCTTTTTTTCTGCCACGAGTAAGTTGACCAAGTTTCACTTCCGTATAGCAAGGTGCTCAACACACAGGTCCGGTAGACTAGGGCTTTAGTATTGTTAGTCAGCAATATGTTGTCCCACACTCTTTTCTGCACTGTGACATGGTGGCCATTGCTTTGGCTATCCTGTTGTTAATTTCTTTATCCAGTAGAGTATTGTTGGATATGATGGAGCCGAGATAGCAAAAGTGATCCACAATTTCTAGTGGTTGGCCATTAATGTTTACTTGAGGTGCAGTATTTGTGTTCTGGACTAGTATCTTAGTCTTGCTTTGACTAATGTTTAAGCCTAACTTCTAGCTAGCAGCAGATAGTTTGTCAACTAGGAATTGAAGCTGAATATCAGAATCAGCCACAATAGCTGCATCATCAACATACAGGAGTTCCCTGATAAGTAGCTTCCTATTCCTAACCTTGGTTTTTGCCCACAGCCTTGATACATTAAATAGTTTTCCAGAGGATCTTGTATGAAGAAACACACCTTCGTTGATGTCGTTGTATGCATGATGCAGTAGGCAGGAGAAGAATATGCCAAACAGAGTAGGTGCAAGCACACATTCCTGCTTGACACCACTGCTTACCTCAAAAGGTGTTGATTGGGCTCTATTGAATTAGACAGTACATTTTGTTTTCTCATGAAAGCACTCAATGAACTTCAGTAGTTTGGAAGAGCAACCTATTTTCCTTAGGAGTTTGAAAAGGCCACTTCTGCTGACCATATCAAAGGCTTTAGTAAGATCAACGAAAACGATGTAAACGGGTCTGTCTCTCTCTCTGAATTTCTCCTGAGGGAAATTTAATTATTATGTTATTATTAGAGCTAACGAAAGACATGACATTTGCTAAATTTTATTTATGTATGATTAGTTATTACTTAATTACATGGTGGTTGTTTTTATTAACTCCTCATCACATTTAGAAAGTAATTTGTAGGTTTGATTCCTTATTTTAACTATTCACTTATAGTGTGAAATCAATTTCACTTGGCCAAGGTCAAGGTCCAGTGGCGGATAAAATGATCAAGAATGCAACCAAATTTGGTGAATGGGTTTTTTTACAGGTAAGGAACAGAAGCTAGCATTTTGTTTTTCTTAGACTTATCTTATCTTATATAATACAGACGTTACTTCAAAAAAGAAGATGATTATGTCCTACGCGTCATGCATTTAGTTCCAATTGTCATTTTCAAAAAGTATATAGGTAATTGTTATATTATAATCTCTCCTAGCCATTGACTAAACAGAAATCAATGGGGTTTTTTTGTATAAAATTAGATTTTTTTTCCCCAGATTTATACAAATATTAATTAAAAATTTGATTGTATTATTTTTAAAAGACTTAACATTTTTTTGCTTTAAAAAGTTATTTAAACCAAAACATTTAGTCTAAATTTAACTAATTAAATTCTTTTTAGAATTGCCATTTAGCTGCTTCATGGATGAATGCCATGGAAGACATTATAAAAAATATCCAGGAGACCAGTTCACTTTTACACAGCAACTTTAGACTCTATCTGTCTTCAATGCCTGCCAAACATTTCCCTGTCAGTGTTCTTCAGAATAGTGTCAAAGTCACTAATGAGCCACCTAAGGGTATTAGAGCTAATCTAAGAAGGGCATTCATAGATATGTCAACTTCATTTTTTGAAGACCACCGTAAGACTTTTTTGTTTTTTGTTAGAAAAATTTTTAATAATTAACAATAAATTCCAACACTATGATAGTATTGAGAGATGATAATGTAGTCCTCTGTGTTAATAGTAACAATGTTATTTACACTATGTATTGTGTATGGATTATTATAGTGTTGGTTTAATCCTGTGCACTCCCAGGGGAGCATAGGGCCGCAGCCACACCTCTCCACTGAACTCGGTTCTGAGCAGCTTTCTTCATCTGCTGCCATGTCATTCCAGTACCCTCAGCTTCACTGATGACTGACCTCTTCCAGGTTTGCTTAGGTCTGCCCACTTTCCTCTTTCCTTGTGGGTTCCAGTCAAGTGCCTGCCTTGCAACATTGGTAGCTGGTTTTCACAGGATGTGTCCTATCCAGCTCCATTTTCGTTTTGTGATGTCTTGGGCTATGGGCTTTTGTCTAGTTCTCGCCCACAAATCGATAGTAGTTATCTTTTCTGGCCACATAATTCCTAATATGCGGCGTAGGCATCTGTTAACAAAGGTCTGGAGCTTTTCCATATGTTATATTTGTTATTATAGTGTAGGTTGATTGATTTTTTTATTTAAAAATGACAAAAAAAAGATATTTTAAAGATTAGTAATAATAATGACTGACTTAACTTGTGTTATTGTTTCTATATAAATTAAACATTTTTTTTATAACAGCTCTGGGAATGGACTGGAGGAAGATCATTTTCGGCATTTGTTTTTTTCATGCTGTTATTCTTGAGAGGAAAAAATTTGGACCATTAGGCTGGAATATTACAGTAAGAGTCATGTTAAGACTGTAGAACTGGAATATTACAGTAAGAGTGTAGAACCATAATATTACATGTTAAGACTAGAACTGGATCTATTAGTGTAAGGACCCCTTCAATTTTTTTTTTAGATATTATTAAAGCTATAACATAAGACATAAACTCAAGTGTTAAAATGACCCATTAATCTAAAAATGTTTTGAAAAGATAGGTCTTAATGTTCTTCTTGAATGTAGTAGTGAAGCAAGCTGTTTGTCTGAGATCAATGGGGAGGGAGTTCGAAACCTTTAGACAAGCACTGAAAAGGCCCACAAACTGTAACTTTTGAGTGAGAAACATGTCGTAACTAGAAGCATTGAGTCCATGGACTGCTGGGCTCTCTCTCTAACATATGGCGACCCCTTTTAGAATCCCCCACTCTTCGCAACCCCTCTAACACACACACACAGCAATAGAAGAATAGAAAAAAAACAATATATATTTTCGATGGTCTTAGGCGACCCCTGGCAAATTGTCAATCGACTCCCAAGGGGGTCGCGACCCACAGGTTGAGAACCCCTGCTCTAGCTGAATGATGGTGTTGTCCTGTATACCTACCTGCTAGCACGGGATTGCAGTAGTCAAGGCAGGAGAGTATGAATATCACAGCTAACTTTTTTTTGTTGACTGTTGTCAAATATGGTCAGATCTGGTCTAATCTGCCCAGCTGCAGATAGAGATCTTTGCAGAGCTGACTTATGTGTGGGTCAGAAGAGAAGAGTTGAGGCAGAGAAAACTCATATTAGCTTAATTTAAAGAACTAAGCCACGAGCTAGCACCAGTGCTCAAAATACTTTTTCAGGCAACACTTAATCAGGGTAGGGTACCTAAGATTGCAAACTAAGTGGATAAAAGAAACCTGGCAGTTCATGATGAATAGGGAATCTATACTCTCTACATTTGTCATGCAGTTTTCTTAATTGCTTTTGTCCTCTCTTTATTCATAGTAATATATATATATAATCCTTCTGTCACGAAAATGAATACTGAAATACTGTATTGCCATTAACACCTCCAGCAAAGAAAACCTTACAATCTGAACAATGAAAAGGAATAGAAAAGCAATCTCAGCCACAAGTGTCATGAAGTTATTTAAAAAAATAAAAAGTTATTTATGTTAAAAAATAGCTGGAAAAAAACCCAGTGAGGCCCTAAAGAAAAAGCTTAAGAATTTTGGGGTAGGGAATAAGGTTTTCTTTTTTTTTTCTGTGTTTCTATTGCTGTTATTAGAACTTAATGTTTGCTATTATTATTATTATTGTTTTTAATGTTTGCTATTATTAGAACTTAATGTTTGTTTTTTTTCCATAAGAATCAACTTTGTTTATTAAGGCTTGTCCCATTAAATTAATTATGACATGAAGCTGATATAAAATAATAAATTGACAAGAGTTGGCCTTAATTAATGCTAATTAGGCATCTGACTGTGTTAAGATATTAAATTTCATTTTCCAGAAAATTCATCTACCTGGTATATTGAAAATAAATTTTTTGACCTTTCCTTATAACAATTATGAAAGACTATACCAGTATAGAGTCAGAAGTAATTGAAGCTGGATGATTACTTATATAATATTGTTATTAAATCTTATTTGGATAAAAGATTCCTGGCAGACATTAATCAACTGGCAAAGGAAGTTATGTATTAGAAAAATGTATTCCCTGTGCTTTGTAGAAAAAAAAAAGAGAGATAAAGAGATAATCAATGTTTGAAAGTAATGAGAGGCTGTATTATGGGAGTAGCTACTGTGATATATGGTAGACTAGATTTGTTCAATTTAAAATAGAAAATGCAATTAGGGAAGAAAAAATGTGTTTTTGTTCAGTGCAGACCATCCTGGCAATGCAAGCTCTAAAATGAATTGGTGGCTCATGAATATTAAAAAAACAAAACAATGCTCAACACACACACAAATATAATAAACACACATACAAAGTATAAATATTTCTTTTATTTTTTTAAAAAGAAAATGTTCAGCATCAAAACATGCAGCAATATGGACCTGTTAATTAAACAACCAATAAATCATAATGAACCTAACACAGTTAACAATATTGATATTGTTGTGTCTCTCTCCTTTGTTTCTTGATTGAAATCAAAACAGCTACCACCAATTGGGAGAATGTGGCAACTCAGATTCCAAATAGGGTGATACTTTATTGAGTCTAATGTATTACATGCCAAATAGTATACTATTGGCAACACAAAATTTCTAATTGAATAACTGTTGTACTGTACTGATCTTGTACTGGACTCCACTGTGCTAGACTGTCTTGACTCTGCAACTCTCTCTATCTCTCTTTATATAGGGTTTCTGAATGTCACTAGTCCTCTCTGGATGATCATTTTTTCACTTTCCTAAAGTAATTCATTTCAAAATATTATCTTTTTAGAAAAAAAATTATGTATGTATACAGTTTTTCTTATAAATAAGTCATATTTTTATTTGTATTTTAGTACGCTTTTAGTGATAGTGACAGAGAGTGTGCATTGCTCAACATGGAAATGTTTTGTAAAGATGGTTACATCCCTTGGGAGACACTGATCTATATAACAGGAGAGGTAGAGTATTGTGTGCATTGTCATTTGCGCAGCATGAGATATAAATATTTTAGTTTCTTTCTAAAACACTAAGCCAAAAATATTTATCTCTTGACTTTTCATGACTTTGTTATAAACGTGTAATTAAAAAGAAAAATTTTAAAGGAAATTATTGTAATAGTTTGAGACAACTTAATAATTTTGGAATTGACCAGACATGGATGCCCACTTCATGTGGAGCGAAAATGACAAAACAGTGCACATTATATCAAAAATGGTTATAGACTTTCTATATGGATTTTGCTAAGCAGCTAGACATGCAATATCAAGCTTTGAGACCAAGCTGGATTAAAGGAGTAACAGAAGTGGGCACATCTTTCTAATGATGCCTTTACTAAATTGAGTCAAGAGAGAAAAGTATCATTTTGTCATTAGACCACAGATGGCTCACATTTAATTATTATCGCATTTTTTAAAATGCTATTGCGCATTTTAACATTTTAAAATAAAATACCACCACAATTTTCAAACTACATACATCCATAAAAGACTTCATACATTAATCTATATTCGTTAATTTCCAAATTTTAGGTTAACATTTATGAATGATTATTTTTTTTGTACAGTATAATACACAATTAGTTGAATGATTAAAAACTTCTTTTATCACCACAGATTACCTATGGTGGTCGAGTCACAGATGCCCAAGATCAAAGATGTCTAAGGACAATTTTAAAGTTTTTTTTCAGACCTGAAACCTTAAAACCAAAATATAAATACTCGGAATCAGGTAATTGTAATGTATATTCAATATAAGGTACATTATAAGGGAAGTCCTATTCATTTATTTGCGGCAGATGTTGATGTTTATTAGCAGGTTTCAAGCTAGAACTTCTTTATGGAGACAGCTTGCCGCCCAATGCACCGAACGGCGCAGGAGGACCTAAGTCTAAGCTAGAACTAAACTAAATTGAGGATCTGTTTCCTTTTTTCATCATCTGTGACTTTCTGTGATCCAACCTCAAAAGTTGCATTTTAGTCTTTATGCAAGTATTACTTCAGTCAGTACACACACACACATACACACATTGTCCTTAACACAGATCAACATATTTTGATGTAAAATACAAATATTCCAAATTGATTTCTCTCATCTGTAAGTTCGTATAGTGTTCTACTAATAATTTGTAAAAAGGGTTTAACTAGGTTAAGGTGCTGGTATAGTCAATAGTTTATGGCACATCAACATTATTTAGATCTCTATTGATTGTAGAGAAGCTGCAGGGTTTAGAAGCGTTGACAACTGATCAAAAAGTTTGTATTGCTATTAATATGCATGTCATAGAGAGGGGTGTAACATGCACTTTAAAATAGTTGCATGGAGTGATCAAAGCAAAATTCCTTTTCAAAATAGGCAAACAAAAAACATACATAAATTATAACCAGTTACAGAATTGAAGTATGAGCCTAATCAAAATTGATATAACAAATTAGAATAAATCCATTGTAATCTGACTTCAGAATCCTATGCAACCTGAGCAAAGATTTAACATAGTGAAAGTAGATTTGATTAAGACTGTTTTAGTCTGTCAGGGTGAGGAACTTTTTAGCTCGTGATACATTGTTTATTTTACTATTCCTCTTATCAGCTGGCAAAAGGGTAAAAAAAAAAAAAAAACTTGGATGGACACAGATCTTGAAAACTGCTCTAACAATTTTCTTAGAAATTTACAGTTTAAGTATAACTAGCTAATTGGCCGCACTTGAAAACTCTGGTTTGACCATTATAATTTTTCAAAATATAAATTTCTTACAATTAAATTTGGTCTGGAGGTCCAGATAATCTATATATAATAATCTATATATATAATAATAATCTATATATTGAATACACATACATCAGCAAGTATTCCTGAATGTATTCATCAACAAGTTCAATAAATACATGAACTTTTTCAAGAATATTTTACATCTTTGAAACTTTGATTACTTGTATTAATATCTAGATCCAGTATTCTAGTCTAGGCTACCCTTTTTTTTAATATTGCCATGTCTGCATCTGTATCACCAAACAAGAATTTTATATATTCTGACTAGATTTATACATGCCCTTAACCTTGATTTATTTCAGGTATGGGGGAGAGGGAATTGTTCTTTTGTTTAAAATGTAGTATTCATTAGTAATTAATAGCAAAGTAATTGCTTACAAAAAGTCATCAGCCTCATAAGAAATAATGTCTTTGAAAAAAAAAAGTTATGTTGTTTTGTATTAAATACAATGGGCCATGGAAGGTAATTTTTTAAATTTAATCTATTTTTGAAGGTATTTACTATCCACCTCTTGTCAAGACATTGGCTACTGTCAAGGCTTACATTGAATCTCTACCACTTATAGATGAGCCAGAAATCTTTGGGCTCCATGAGAATGCAAACATAGCCTTTCAGTTGAATGAAACCAATGCTTTACTTGGTAAGTCTGTGTTTGTTTTGGTAATGGTTGTATAGAAACAAAAACAGTCGCAATTGACTGCTATGTACACTTACACTGGTTTTGTTTTGAAATACTTTAGTTAAGAATATGATTCATTGTCATATAATAAATTGGCATATAATCTTTTTTTACACTGCTTTATTATGGCTTACAACATTGTAGCCATCAGTGAGTCTTATGCTCTATGGAGAGACTCCTTTGCCACTTTTCTCCCTAAAAAGATACAGGGTCATTTAGAACTTACTTTTTGTTGATCTCAGGAGAACCACATTTGATTATGTTCAAGAAGAACATTCAAACCAGTTCGAAACTCTTGCTTTATATATCTGTTTTGCTCACCTATTACCTTGAGCCTACTATTTTGTTAGCAGCACTAATAAATCAATTGATTCTTCTTATTCAAATAAATCAACAAAAAAAGGGTGAGATGTTTGGAATTTAAGACAAAAATTTTTGTTCATGCAGAACTAAAGGAGTAAAACAAATTTTTATCTAGCTACAATACTTGATGTTCAACCGAGAATCGTAGCAGCTGATGGTGGGATGTCTAATGATGATATTACTTATGAACTTGCTGAGGCTGTCCTGGATCGATTGATTGACAAACTGGATATTGAAAGAGCGAATCCCAATATGTTTACAGTACGTACTAATATTATTAGTTCCAAGTAAAAATGGTAGTTTTTAATTCTATGTACTTACTTTACTTACAGTCCATCACCCCTATTGAAGTATGGGCCACCAACAATGGATTTCCATATTCCTTTATCCTAGGCCATCCTTTTAATTCTTAGTAAGCCTTTCTGTTTCTAATATTGTTAGTGATCCTATCATTCCATAGTTCCTAGTATTACATGATAGTCTTTTAGTTCTTGTGATGCTTTAGTGTCTAGCTTTATATAGTAGTGTCTTAGTTTTTATCATGCAATACCTAACATAATAGATTGCTCTCTTGGCATGCAATAATACCTAACAGTAGATTGCTCTCTTAGCATGCAATAATACCTAACAGTAGATTGCTCTCTTAGCATGCAATAATACCTAACATAATAGAATGCTCTCTTAGCATGCAATAATACCTAACAAAATAGAATGCTCTCTTGGCATGCAATAATACCTAACATAATAGAATGCTCTCTTGACTTGCAATAATACCTAACATAATAGATTGCTCTCTTAGCATGCAATAATACCTAACAAAATAGAATGCTCTCTTGGCATGCAATAATACCTAACATAATAGAATGCTCTCTTGACTTGCAATAATACCTAACATAATAGATTGCTCTCTTAGCATGCAATAATACCTAACATAATAGAATGCTCTCTTGGCATGCAATAATACCTAACATAATAGAATGCTCTCTTGGCATGCAATAATACCTAACATAATAGATTGCTCTCTTAGCATGCAATAATACCTAACAAAATAGAATGCTCTCTTGGCATGCAATAATACCTAACATAATAGAATGCTCTCTTGACTTGCAATAATACCTAACATAATAGATTGCTCTCTTAGCATGCAATAATACCTAACATAATAGAATGCTCTCTTAGCATGCAATAATACCTAACATAATAGAATGCTGAATGTGAAAACTACTACATTATTAAAAGCTTCTTATTTAAAGAAAAACAACACAATAGTGCATACAATATTTTTTAAAATATCAAAAACCATGTTGTTGTTTTTTCAATAATATTAGATACGCTTAGTAGTAATTGACAAATTGATTGCGAAATATTGTTTCTTTATCCACTAGCCTGACGCCAAAGGTCGCATAAACTCTTTAACCATAGTATTGATGCAAGAAACTGAAAGATTCAATAAACTGCTTATAATAATCAAGGTACATGTTAATAAGATTTAAATATAGAATAATTAATGAGTATGTTTTATATTATTGTATACAAAGACCTTACTGTTATTATAAAAGGTTTAATATAAACGAAATCTGAAGTCTAGATTTATTTAATAGTTCACGAGGCGAATTACATGAAGATTGCTTATGATATGATATTGACACAGAAATGATATTGACACAGAATAAGTTCCCCTTTCAGACTTTGCAATCTTTATGGCAGATGATGTCAAGGTCATCTATTTTGCTGGCCAAGGTTAACGAGCAGGGTATCATGTGGCCAGCACAATGACCTACCGCCTTTTCTTTCCCCAACTAAAGTCAGAATTTGGAGGATTAGAATTAAAATTTGAATTAAATTAAAATTAGAATTTTGTGGACTCAGGGGCGTCCTAAAAATCACTAATCCAAGCACTTAACCACTCAGCCACAGCGCCCTCAATATCTCATGTAGTGAAATGAAAAATTCTTAACTGTCCGTTTCTTGTAAAAGCAAGTTGGTAGCTCCATTCAATTTTTTAGGCTTTCAATGCATTCAACAACTTGAAAAAATTACTCTGGAATCCTCGATACACTATAATGAATCTCCACCCTGGGACGAAAGCCCTCTTCCTACTATAAGGGACCATATTGAAAACATAAAAAGAAAATCTGACTACAGACCAACAGAGCTCAAGGAAATAGTGAACTGTTTTCTACAAACCAATTATCCTAGCAATCAGTGGATCAGAGTTTACAGGGACGGCTCATCCCATAAAGCCACCACAAATGGAGGAGCTGGAATACTCATCGAATGGAAAGATGGAGGAAAACTAGAAAAATCCATTGCAACTGGAGAGTTCTCTGACAGTCACAGAGCAGAAAGGGAAGCACTAGCACTAGCTGCTTCCATGCTAGCAAATCATCCAAGTGCCCCACACAGTCAGATTGTCTTTCTAACTGATGCGAAAACAACCCTCCAAAGCTTGCAAAACTCTGATTCCTCTTGTATTAAAAACCTCAGAACAGCACTTACAAAGCTCAACAACAACAGCAAAAAAACTGTTATTCAATGGATACCAGAATAGAAAATACCCAGCAATAACTGTTGGAATTCTTGTGATAATGGTGAAATGATAGTAAGTCAGCGCTTCATTTTAAGAGATAATTTGGTCAAGTTTTTTTAAATTTATTTTTACTCCTCTAGACATCATTAGAACAACTGAAAAAAGCAATCAAAGGTTTCGTAGTGATGAGTGAGGAATTGGAGAATGTATACAATGCTTTTTTAAATAACCATGTAAGTAATTTATTGTTTACATTTAGAATGAAGGTAGATCTATCTGTTAAATTTTAGTTTTATTTTTCCCGAAAAACTTCACACATTTCATTGGAAGCTTTAACTTAAAGTCAGCTTCTCTTACACAAATTTAGTTCAAAAAGAAGATAATAATGTCCAACCTGAATTCATCCTGTTACCCAGTGGCTCATGTGAAACAGAGCATTAAAATTCTTTTAACTCATTGTTTTTCTTTTCCTTGCTGATTCAAGCAACCCTTTTCATTTCTCAAATTGTTCTTGGAAAGAAAGATTATTTATATTAATTTGTTCTAGCATATGGAATAAGAAATGTGTCTTTAGCCTTGTGTCTCTGAGTATTTATTATATTAGGTAATGTTATTGTACTTGCAAGCTACAATTTAGTGTTTTAGGTATTACTACTACTTTGTTTTCTAGTGTTTTGTCTTGGAATTCCTCTAAATGTTTAGTGATATCCTAAGGTGCTAATTTAGTTTAATGTAAGTATCCATTTGTGATATGCCTCATAGCTCTATATGACATCTTTTAGATTCTTTATCTATCACATGTTGAAGGATCCCCCAAATTAAGATGCAATTTTGCATATTGGTTTAAGGTGAAATAGAATTTTGTTGTGATATTACTGTCTGATTTGCAAACATTTATGATAAACTATAGTCTTTTGTTTGATTTCTTTATTATGTCAATATGGGAATTCCAAGATACTGGTAGCTTTTCATTTATTTAGGTATTTTGAGTTTCTAGTCCTCACTCTTCATTCAATGTATCATAAGATTAAACATTCATCAAGTCAAGTTGTAGTGGTGTTTCTTGTTTGACATAATTGAGTAACTGTGTCAGGGGGCCAGGACAGATAAGGCAAGGCTTTAAAATACAGCCTGACACATGTATGGATCAACTTTCCATTCATTATGTTTTTTCTAACAAAATCATTGTTGTGTAAATTATATGACTTACTCAATTTCAATAGATTTTTAATTTGGTCAGGGATATTTCTTTCTGTTTGTAAAGCACAAGTTTCTTGCTTTATAGCAAGCTTCTTGAATTATAGTCCAATTCCTTTTGTGGATCAGGGGGAGACAATGGGTTGCCTTCAGGCACTCAGCAAACACAAGTCTGGTCAAGTTTGGAATAAAACTCAGCCCCCCCCCCCCCCTCCCCTCCTCTCAATGGGTTGCCACAGAATTCTTGTTACTCAGCCACACATCTCACATATTATAACAAAAAAGAAAAATAGAACTTCAATGAAAATAAATTATTAGAACTTCAATGAAAATAAATTATGGAATATCTTAAATCCACTGTGCTTACTAATGGTTTAAACTAATCCAGAGTTTTCCAAATCACTAATGTGTTTTATGTAACAATAATAATCAAATAGTTTTAACGATATGTTTAGAAGCACTTTAGTATATTTGATACACATTTTGATACTCATTTTCAGGTCCCAGAATTATGGGCCAGAAACGCTTATCCTTCGTTAAAGTCTTTAGCATCTTGGGTTAAAGACCTGATAATGAGGTGTTGTTTTATTGACAATTGGATCAATAATGGACCTCCTAAGTCTTTTTGGTTGTCTGGCTTCTTCTTTCCACAAGGTTTGTAATTTTGTTGGGAAGTTGTAGATCTAAATGTCAGATACTTACACTATCTTTTTACAAAGTTTTATGTGTCCTATAAACGTCATGAAAATGTGTTTGAAAATAAATTACTGTCTTTTTGGAGTATTATTTTTAAGTTGTAACATAATATGATTGGGTATGACTTTATTGCCTTATATTAAAGGATGAGTTTTGATCTTCCCATTTATGATCACATTGATTTAAGGCAACTGCAGGTGATTGCTGTTAAAACTAAAGTGTCAAAACCATGTCAGGAACAAGTGAAATATAAAAAGTACTTTTAAAAAACTAATAGCATTATTTATTTTGAATCAATAATCTAATTAATTTTTAACAGAGCTAGACTAATAATAATAAACTTGTGTAATTGGAAATACTTTAATTAGTTGTTTTTGTTTATTGCCACTTTAATGCTAATAGCTTGCTCAGTGCACTATGGTCCAATAAGTTTCTGTTGGGGAAGGGGTTGAATCTGGGATAAAGTTTTGGTGCTGCCCTTTCAAAACCAATTTTTTTTTTTTTAAACTAAGAAAGTTGCTTGATTCTGTATTTGAAATGGAGGTCTCAAGTATCTAGGATGGAAGGCTAATGTACTAGTCACTGAGCTGTTCAAGTACTGATAAAAAAATAGAAGGTTTTACAGTCTTAAAAAAAATGTGTCACCTTATTCTCTACACAAGGCTTATCTCACTTTGCTTAGTACATTTAGGACTAATAATGAGAAGGCATGTATTTGAGTCTCAAGGGGGAGTGCAGCATTTCACTCGGCTAGGCTGTCCTAGCTGTGACCTACATATTTTGCCACACCCAATGCAGACATAATTGTTGTAGACATTGCTGTGATCCTACATATTTTGCCACACCCAATGCAGACATAATTGTTGTAGACATTGCTGTGATCCGTTTAGGTTCTCTTTCAGTAGTCTATGTCTGTCCTCTGTAGATTTCCTTTAGATCTCAAATTATGTATCCTTCTGCCTTTGTAACAGACCTACTGCTGTCTTGTTCACAATAAGCCTGCTGTCTGGTAATTAACTGCCTGGTCGTGCGGTTTGCGCGCTGGACTGTCGTTCGGATTTATCGATGGTCGAGGGTTCAAATCCTGCCCGCTCCCATCCCCCGTCGTCCTGCGGGAGGTTTGGACTAGGAAGTAAACTATCTTCAACTCTGAAGGAACATCCGAAACATGTAAAACAAACATTTTAACTATTTGCTTAATTTTGTGATTGATTCATGTGTTGTCATCAACAATCAATAATTGTGCTCATTTTCAATTTGGTTTAAGAATGGGAAGTGGAAGAAAAAATGTGTAAAAGATTCCACTTGTACTTAGTTGGCAAGCAGTAAAAAAAAAAACTAAAACTTATTGAAGACTATATCTTCTATTTATTTACAGGTTTCTTGACTGGAACTCTTCAAAATTTTGCTAGAAAGTACAACCAGCCTATTGATCATCTCTCATTCAAGTTCATTCTCCTGCCATATTCTAGAGAAGAAGCACTAGTTATGGAGCAGTTGCGTACAGTTAAAAAGGGCGAAACAATACCTATGGATCAAAATGTAAACTCTTAGTTAAAATCAAATTATTTCTCTAATAAATCAATATTTATTTTTAAAACAATGGTTAAATCAGTTTACGAAATCAAAATATAGAACTTCAAAATTAAAAACACTAACAAATGATCAGACTTAATATGGAAATATAGGAATTTAAAAAAAAATTAGAGAAATTTAATTAAACTTGTGGTTTTCTCCTTCTCGTCCTCTGTCAGATTTTAATTTTATCATAACATAATGAGGAACCTAAATGCTTCCCAGGGGGTGTGGTGGTCAAATGGTTAAGGGCTTGGCATCCGAACCTGAGGGCCAGAGTTCGAATGTCAGTGAAGGCTGGGATCTTGAATTTCAGGATTTTTAGGGCGCCCCTGGGTACACCCAACTCTGGGGAAAGTAAAGGCCGTTGGTTGTTGTGCTGGCCACATAACACCCTGCTCGTTAACCGTTGGCTTAGAAACAGATGACCTTAACATCGTCTGCCCGTGTAGAAAACATGGTCGGAAAGGGGGAAACTTTTACTTTACTTAAATGCTTCCCAAACATGTTTAATTTAAAAAAAAAACAACAGCATATCTAGTAAACTTATATTTCAATCCTATCTACTTTCAGTTGGATGTTCCTGATGATGGAGTGCTTGTACATGGACTCTATATGGATGGTTTTGCCTGGGACTGGGATCACATGACTGTTGGTGACCAATTGAAAGGCCAGATGCAGGCAAAGTAAGAGCTCATAAAAAAGGCCACATTGGCATTAATGTTTGCAACACGATCTTATTAATATTGTATACAACTTTCATTCAGCTACATATCATCTAGCAAAATGAACCAATACTTAAATATTCTTAAGTACAACATGGGGCAAACTAATAGCCTGTAAAGCCACAAACTTGACATGTATTGCAGTGTGTGTCTTGTAATGGATATAACAAACAAAATGTATTTTAATTAATATCTACTTTTTCATTGTATTCAATATTTAACTGTAACTCTTTCCTCCTTTCTACTGTCTGAATAGAAGCCATCTGTCTTCTACTGACTGAATAGAAGTCATCTGTCTTCTACTGACTGAATAGAAGTCATCTGTCTTCTACTGACTGAATAGAAGCCATCTGTCTTCTACTGACTGAATACAAGCCATCTAACTTCTACTGACTGAATAGAAGCCATCTAACTTCTACCGACTGAATACAAGCCATCTGTCTTCTACTGACTGAATAGAAGTCAACTTACTTCTACTGACTGAATAGGAGCCATCTGTCTTTTACTGACTGAATAGAAGCCATCTAACTTCTACTGACTGAATAGAAGCCATCTAACTTCTACTGACTGAATAGAAGCCATCTGTTTTCTACTGACTGAATAGAAGTCAACTTACTTCTACTGACTGAATAGAAGCCATCTAGCTTTTACTGACTGAATAGAAGCCATCTGTTTTCTACTGACTGAATAGAAGCCATCTAGCTTTTACTGACTGAATAGAAGCCATCTGTTTTCTACTGACTGAATAGAAGTCAACTTACTTCTACTGACTGAATAGAAGTCAACTTACTTCTACTGACTGAATAGAAGCCATCTAGCTTTTACTGACTGAATAGAAGCCATCTGTTTTCTACTGACTGAATAGAAGCCATCTTACTTCTACTGACTGAATAGAAGCCATCTAACTTCTACTGACTGAATAAAGCCATCTAACTTTTACTGACTGAATAGAAGTCATCTGTCTTCTACTGACTAAATAGAAGCCATCTAACTTCTACTGACTGAATAGAAGCCATCTAACTTCTACTGACTGAATAGAAGCCATCTAACTTTTACTGACTGAATAGAAGTCATCTGTCTTCTACTGACTGAATAGAAGTCATCTGTCTTCTACTGACTGATTAGAAGTCGTCTGTCTTCTACTGACTGAATAGAATTTGTGTCTTCTACTGACTGAAGTGAAGTCATCTCTCAGTGCTCGATGAAGTTCAAAAAGCAAGTTTGAATACATGTTTTAACTATAAAAAAAATGACTGACAAAATGGAAGATCCTAAATGGAAGATCCAAAATAATGCAAACAAATATTGTTAGACTTAGAGAAAGTGATGACAGAAATGAAACCAAGAGTGTCCTAGTCTCATCACAATTTATGTGAACATGACTCTTATACACACTACAAAAAATTCAGCCTGAAGAAAAAAAAAAATTAACTCAACTACATAGGACAATGTAATTTAGAAATGCATTCCCTGGAAGATGAAAATCTGAACCAGCGACACAGACCCAAGTAGAATAGTTCTAAAAAATGTTGCTCAGATCTGTGCTTTTATTCATAAGACACTGGCCTCAAGCTAACCTTAATAAAAGTTTAAAAAGAACTATGCAGTTTGAAACATGTAGGACTATTTATGACCTCCATCAATTGACCATAATATAAAAAAAAAGAAACAACTTTCTGTTTTGATAGTCATATTGAGGGGAACAAATCAGAAAAAAAGAAATTACTGCTTTCATTATTTCTATACAAATTGAGTCATCTTTAATTCTTTGTTTCTAAATGATATCCAGTTTGCCTGTCATGCACATGGATCCTCGCCTAGACTATGAACCAGATTTATCTCTCTATCCAGCGCCACTCTACAAAACTGCTGCAAGAGCTGGCACACTTTCCACTACAGGTAACAAGTTAACAAATTTCTTTACAGCTGGGATCAATGTTCTCACAAAACACTTTCTATCTTTTGTTAACTCCTACCATAGCTTTCATGGGCATGTCTGGTTAAGTCTTGCTACAGCTCTCACAGGTTTATTTTCTGCAAGACCTAACTTGTTTATTTTAAGATCTAGCTCTCACTTGTTTCTTCTTTGTACATCTCTCACTGATTTACTCTGTATATAGATATACAACATTTTTTCCTGTTCATAACAAGATTGGTTAAATATCAAGATAGATTTTTGTGTTCAATCGTTTCTGTAGCTAGTACAATTAGTCTTTCTGTAGCTAGTACAATTAGTCTTTCTGTAGCTAGTACAATTAGTCTTTCTGTAGCTAGTACAATTAGTCTTTCTGTAGCTAGTACAATTAGTCTTTCTGTGAATATGAAGAGGATTCCTGAATGTCTCAATCATTTCTGTGTTGAGAACATCCTCATTTGCACAGCTATTCATTCAAAAATTCATTTAGGAAATTGACTAAAATCATGCCTACTACATACCCAGCCCAGCAGAGTTTGGACTTTTTTTTTTAAAGTATGGACACTGTTTATTTGAGATGTATAGGATCTTACTATTACATGTGAAATTTTTCTTAGGAGGCACAGATCAAAAAAGAGTTCAGCTATTGAATGTGTCAAGACTATAGAGACCATGGCTTATAAAAGTGAGGGAAGAACTGTGGACTTTCAGCTTTGTTGATGCTGAGTCCTCGCCTTGGCCCTCCTTGTTCTTGAAGTCTACCAAATGCTGCACTAGCATGTGTAACAAAAAGTTTGTTTAATCATCTATATTAGCATATATTGTTACAGTGCTCCCCAACTGGACACATTATTGCATGTTGACTCTTTGTTTTCTACATTTTGGATGTTCCTTTAGAAATGGAGATTGTTACCTCTTAGCTCATTCCTCCTACATGATGTCCAGCTGGCAGGCTTTGAACTCAGGACTAGGTTGATGACAATCCAAAGTGCATACTGCTCAACCTGTCCATCAATGACCTGACATCAGGCAGTTTATGGTCATAGTATTTCTGGTTACATGCCTACTGTGTTTGTGAAGCCAAAATGTGTACAGGGATAAGATCTGCTTCATTTGAGGCATTCAGGGTGCAAGCATCAGTCAATAGCAAATCTCTAATGCAGACCTATTTTACTTCAGTCTCTGTGTGTTGAATAGACATCTAGGGGTGTTTTTGTGTTTTAGAATATTGTTATTATTGATTCATGTAGGGGTAATTGTGTGTGCAATCAGCTGACACTGATAGCACAGGCCAGAACTCAGTGAGTGGTCTACTGTGATGAGGGATGACACTTCAGGAATGATCTGTATTCTGAATACTATATATATGTAATTCATGATGATAGTCTTATGATCATCAATCACTTTCTAGAAGGTCTTTGAGAACCCTATATAAAGAACAAAGGTGTCAATCTAGATGATTCATGATTGAGGGTCTCACGATTCATTGTGAAGGCAATAGGAAACAGTTAAATCCAGGATGAGGTGGAAAGGCCTGTAGAGTTTGGTACAGCTGTACAGAGTTTAGACTGCAGTACATTTATTGTTCAGTATTCAGTATTGGCTGTGTATTTATTAGACATTAAAGTGTTACATTATTTTTTGGAGCCTGAGTTGGTTATGTTGTGTTGGCAGAAATCCTGGATAGAGTCGTTATAATTTTATATATCTTTTTTTTTTGTCATTCCTTTGGAACTAGCAGCTGCCAGGTGAGGGGCTTCTTTGTGGATGACAAGATCTCCTAACCAAGACCATAGCTTCAGGCTTTGATTTAATAACCCTATAGATGTAGTTTTATAATAACAGGCAGTAATATTCTTTATGCAATGATGTTAGGAGCCTCTGCCCTGGTCTATTATATTCACATTTTTAGAGAAAATTAAAAATAAAAGTTTTTTTTTAGCTGCTGCACCCTAGGTGTATAGTATGATCTATAAATAAAAAAAAAATGTTTTGTTTAAAATGTTTGACATGTTTCGGATGTTCCTTCAGAGTTAAAGATAGTTTACTTCCTAGTCCAAACCTCCCGCAGGATGACGGGGGATGGGAGCGGGCAGGATTTGAACCCTCAACCATCGATAAATCCGAACGACGGTCCAGCACACAAACCGCACGACCAGGCAGCCATCCAAATATTTGTACTCCACTGTTTTGACTTTGCTTTCCTTGTTTCTTTGGCAGGACATTCTACTAACTTTGTTGTAACTGTCCACCTTCCTTCAAGCAACACACAAGATTACTGGATAGCCAAAGGTGCAGCACTCTTATGTCAAATTTCTGATTAATTTTGCTTACAGATAAGTTGTAAAGCATTGAACAATAAAAACAATGTCCATTACAAATGGTTCTCTAGTTATTACTTTGTCTTTGTTCTCCTGTTTGTTTGTTTGTAGGCTCACACAATGTTAGATATGTTAGTGAGCAACTTTTTTCTCTGATGACTATCTAGAACATGTTGTGTTCATATCACTAAAATAAAGTCTTTAACTACTTGAAGATAATTATATTTTTTACCACTATAAAAATGAAGTAAAAAATTCTTTATAAAAATTTCTATTTAGTCATAATAAAATACAATTTTTATACATTGAGCTTCTCTTGACACATGAAAGAAAATAATACTATGTTTCTATACAGTTGAAATTACATGATCCAGGCATTCAAATCCACTCTCATTCAGTCAGAATCACATTGCATAGTTAAGCAATAAATTATTCTCAAGGTCCGCAAAGTTGTAATTGTTGGAAGTGGTAATGGATATAAGCAATCCACTACCTATATCTGCTTCCTAATGGCATATATCTCAAATAGCCTTTGACAACCAGTCTAATTCATGTGTGGCTCATATATTTGAGTCCGGTGGAAGTTGGTTTGGTTCTTAGTGGGGTATAATACCATGCCCCCAGCTGTAGAAAATCAACTGTGCAAGAATTATGGGTGTGATACTAAATGTATAGCGCAATGAGTACTGGTCATTTAAAGTATAAATATTTATTGTACTCTGGTCATTTAAAGTATAATAAATAAATATTTATATCTATTTATATTCAACTTGAAGAAGATGACACAGAAGTCGACTCTCTGATAATATTATTATAGACCGCACAAACTAGTAAGCTTCAGGCAGATGGGGCTCGTTAGCCTTGGTGAACAGGATACTGTAGAGAGACTTGAATTGATAACTTATTGTATTTAAAGGCTGGTATACTATAAATATAATAGAAATATGGAGTGTCCCGGCTTGGCCTCCGGTCTTTGCATAAAAGAAGGTGTATCATGGTTCCAGTTAAAAATCTTACCTTTCCTAATTTTTATATTGAGGATTAACAAAACTCCCACGGGATGCCAGGAAAGGTTTGAACCCGAGATTTTCGAGACCACATATCACTAGACAATATCCCACGACCAGGCAGCCATCCGTAGTTTCATAGCTCACACTATGCACAATAATAAATGTGATATATTATTTATTGCATATATATATGTTTGTGTTTCACATATGTTGGCTTGAGCATGTTTGTTTATTAAGTGGAACATTTTTTAAATGGTTAATTTAATTTGATTAATTTATGGACTATCCAGCTATATATAGGCCTGCTACATTTAGTGAGGTCTTGTCTTCAATTGTTTGCCTTTATCTGTGCCAATAGAAATTCCTGTTACCAAAATCATCCTTACCCAAAATAATTTTTTTCAATTAATTCTACCTTTTAAAAGTTTCTTAGCTTTTACAGACATTTTAGCCTAAAAGTCTTTTGGAAATAGAAATCAATGGATCTAATTTAATGCGCTTGGCAGAGCTCGAAAATAATATAGGTGGGAGTGAAGCTTGATCCTAATAAAATGACCATATGTCCATGCGACCAAAATAAAAATTAATGCTACATTACCAATACCAGGCAAGGTTGACTCATCCAGCTGCAGTCATACAATAGGTCAGCGTGTGTGTGTGTGTGTGTACTGTATCGTTATGAACTGTTTTGTCATTCGTATGTAAAAAGCCTTAGTGTTCTATATAAGGTTATTACCATTGTGTTATTCCACTGCAAAGTCTATGTCAGTGATGATAAAAATGTTAAAAAAAAAAAAAAGGGACACGAAAGGTCATCTGTCGTAATCGAGAAGTACATAGAAGTCTAACTTATAGAGCGCTGGTTGTAAGTATGTATGTGTTCCGTGTGTGAATCTTATTCGTATTTGCATCTATATTATTAGCCTATGGTTACAGTAGTTACTTGAGGTGGTCAGTTCTAGACAAACAATTTTCATTTGATTGGGTCGATAAAAATTATCTTGTCTGAAAACAAAACATAATAAAATACTCAGAAAGACAGCAGAGTAAAGCACATTACTTGTTCCATATGCTAGGACAAATGTGTACTAGTGCTCCTCCTTCAATAGTGTTACTAGAGCATGGAATGGGTTGTCTGAATCAGCCAGGAAAAGCTATGACTTGGCAAATACTAAATCACTAATTAACTAGCATAACTGTATTCTCACAGGCCGTAATTATATTTTCTTTTGAAGTAACGTCTGTAATTCATCAGGCGCAGTCGCAGAAAAAAAAAAAAAGAACGTAGGCCTCAGAGAACCTGCTTTTTATGCAAAGGTTGTGGCAAAATATGCAGTTCGCAACTGGGTCTACTTGGCCACTTAAGGGCAGGGGAAACACTCAAAAATGATAGTTTTGGGAAAAAAAATCGATTTTTAGTTTTCACATGTTTCAAATAGTTCAACATGTTTTGCACGTATTTTACTTAATGATAACACTGAAAAAAAAATTTAATATGTAAAAAATACATTTAATAATGGTCATCTTTTCATAATAAGAGCTGACCAAAATACCATTTTTTTTTACTTGATTTTCGTTAACAATAATTAAAGGGAGCCCGCTATGTTTGGCCTCATTTAAAATAAACATTCTGTCATCGAGAAGCTCATAGAAGTCTATTTATAAAGCGCTGGTTATGAGTGTGTATGTGATTTTCGAATGTGAATGTTGTTCGTATGTGTATCTATATCGTGCATCTATATTGTTATTGTTACAGTAGTTACTTGAGGTGGTCAGTTCTAGACAAACAATTTTCATTTGATTGGGTCGATAAAAATTATCTTACATATTACAAACGTTACTTCAAAAAAGGAAGATAATTACGTCATATCACGTGTCAATCTAGTACCAAGTGTCTGCAGTCAACCCCGCAACGTGTCATACAGCCCAAAAGTATATCCGTGCTTCAACACAGCCATCGCGTGTGTCCATTAGCGCACGAGTTTCTCGTCAAAATAGTGTCAACATTGGCAAGACTGCACTGGGTCGGAAATAATAATAATAATAATAATTTTATTTATAAAGCGCTGTTAACAAACAAAATGTAGGCCGTGAACTGAAAAAGCACGCAGACCGTAGCTTTTGAGGGAGAAATGTGGCACTACTAAAAGCGTTGAGTCCATTGAGCGCAGGGCTCTCTGGGGGACATATGGAGTAATCAGTTCGCTAAGGTACAAGGGCATCTCATTGTTATATATACACTGATGACAAAGTGTGGCGACCTTGTAATCGATTCTCGCTTTCACGGGAAGCCAATGGAGCGTGCGCAAGAGCGTAGGAAAGTAATTCAAGACATTATAATAGGTAAATGAAGGCCTGCTGACCACTGTAAAAAAAAAATATATTATGGCAATACCATTATGTCCTCAGTACTTGCAAAGTCCTTCATTCAGAGAACAATACCAGGAAAAAGAAGAGGCAGACAGAGAAAGCGATTAGAAAACAAACATAAAAGAATGGGAGGGGCTTGTCTTTGAAAGGATAGACAGGGATGGAGGAAGACGGTTGAGCGATCATGAGTGGTGCCCCAACGGGCTAACAAACCAAGGGATAGGTTGAGGTCAATAAAGGCGCCACGACAAATGGTGCAGAGACAGCTGGTTCAATGACACCGAGTTAATTCCAGATCACCCTGGCCTTAAGGTGGCGCCTCGGTAGAAATGTTAGTGGAAGCAGATAGGCGAACATCGGGTAGTGAGCCTCGCTTCTGTCCGTTTTTTTTTTTTTAGTTTTTTTTTTAAATGTCTTTGTAACATTGTTTTGTTTTGTTTTGTTTTGTTTTTTTTTTGGTGCTTTTTAAAAATGTTATTTTTATGTTTTTGTTATGTTTTTTTTTTTTTCAATGTTTTCCAGTGCCTAAAGAGAGAATCTTTCGTCACCTTCAGCCCATTGTACAAATATTCGTGCCCCTAATGCTATCTTCATTTTTTTTTTAAATACAGTTTTGTAGAAACAAAGGGAGGATACTAGAATCAAAGCATACCAAACGACGAGAGAGAGGAAGAGAAACACAAAGAGAGAAAGAAAAAGAGATGTTGACATTGTGTGGATGTGTATGTGTTTGTGTGTAGAGTTATTCCCCTTGGTAAGAAACCTCCTATTGTTGTGCGTGTTATGTAAGAGTGTGTTATTAAACTTTACAGTGTTTCTCAAACCTTTTTTGTCTGGCGGCACAGTAAAAAAAACAAACTACAAAAGTTTCGCGGCACACCACGAAGAGCAACAGATGTTTTATAATAAAAAGAAAAAAAATATTACCTGTTTTTAAGTAATATATTTAATGTTAAGGGTGTGCCTGTTTTTTTTTAGAGCAAATGTGATCTAATCGAGGCTCCAGAGTCGACAAACAAACTCACATTTCATCGTCTATTGTAAGATGTCTCTCTCTTTTCTTAGACTTGATTTCAGTCAGTGCTGAAAATCCAAACTCACAAAACCATGAAGATGCAAATGGAAGAATTATTTTGATTGCTTTTAAACTGATTGCAGGATATAACTTGTTGATTGAAATCTAAAACACATCCAGGCTTTTCTCGGCAAAACTTGACTTAAGAACGGCATCGTTTCTTTAAATCAATTAGCTTCTCTGCTTCTTCAGTTGTCAAATTTGTAGCTTCATTGTTTCCAAATGGAGAGCTGACCCATCCAATCCATATTCATTACTTCCAAGCAGGGGCGGACTGGGTGTCAATTTCGGCCCGGGCATTTATTTACAATCCGGCCTTTGTATATCATAGGGATATACGATAAGATAATAGAGATCAACTGCCTTCACTTTCCCCCCAACCAACGTCAGGTGCCCATTAGAGCTAGGTGGGTCCCGCAATTAAGAACCACAGTCACACCAGGATTCGAAAGCCTAGCTCCTTACCACTCAACCATCGAGCCTACTGTCTACGGATGTAGGATATTACAGAATCTCAGAAAATTTTTTGAACAAGACGCTCAAAATTCCCTTTTATAAGATAATACTATGGAACCTTAATTTAATAGTATCATGATGCCCTTTAGGTGCCCTACCGGCCCATTTGGGTACCGGCCCACAGGGCATTTGCCCGTATGCCCATATAGCCAGTCCGCCCCTGCTTCCAAGTGTTGAAAATTAATGCCACAATGCTGACTGCAAGTGTGTCAAAGTGTCCAGAATTTCGGGGGTGATTTCTTTAGTTGAAGCACATTCATTGTAAGTAGGAAAGCAGTCGAAGACTCCTTTCGAGATCTTACTTTGCCACAAAGACAATGGTAATGTCTTAGTGTCAATGATTACATTGAGAATGTTATGTCAATGATTAGATTGAGAATGGTAATGTCTTAGTGTCAATGATTACATTGAGAATGTTATGTCAATGATTAGATTGAGAATGGTAATGTCTTAGTGTCAATGATTAGATTGAGAATGGTAATGTCTTAGTGTCGATGATTACATTGAGATTGGTAATGTCTTAGTGTCAATGATTACATTGAGAATGTTATGTCAATGATTACATTGAGATTGGTAATGTCTTAGTGTCAATGATTAGATTGAGAATGGTAATGTCTTGGTGTCAATGATTACATTGAGAATGGTAATGTCTTAGTGTCAATGATTACATTGAGAATGGTAATGTCTTAGTGTCAATGATTAGATTGAGAATGGTAATGTCTTGGTGTCAATGATTACATTGAGAATGGTAATGTCTTAGTGTCAATGATTACATTGAGAATGGTAATGTCTTAGTGTCAATGATTACATTGAGAATGTTATGTCAATGATTAGATTGAGAATGGTAATGTCTTAGTGTCAATGATTACATTGAGAATGGTAATGTCTTAGTGTCAATGATTACATTGAGAATGTTATGTCAATGATTAGATTGAGAATGGTAATGTCTTAGTGTCAATGATTAGATTGAGAATGGTAATGTCTTAATTTGTTATTATTAGCATACACCTAACCAATTTACTTGAAACACATCGCTTATTATTATCGTTACCAATTCGAGAACTGCTGTGCGTCTGCTAAGGCGGCCAACATTTTATTCATTATAATAATATATGTGTAGTGGACCATTCCATAGCCTGAATAGCTAACATCCCTTTCCGTCGTAATGGAAAGATCCACTACTACTACTGGTCATTGCAAGTGGAGATGTCATCGCAACGTAAAATCAAAATTTAATAGTAGACAGACTTGTGTAACGCTGCACGTGTGGCGTTCTAAAAACTCCCGCGGCACACCTGCAAATCTTCGGCGGCACACTAATGTGCCGCGGCACACAGTTTGAGAAACATTGGTGTAAAGAAAGGACAGTTGAGTCCAGGACAGCAAGAGAAAAACTGTGCAGTACCTTGAGAGTCCTCGAAGATGTAGCTGTACGAGCTAGAGAGACTTGTAGGGATTAGTTAGGCAGTTCTTTTGTGAAGAAAAGCATTTCAGTTAGTGTAGCCAATTGTGTTTATTGGCTGTTGTTGATGTAATTTGTCATTAAACCGCCACTTTGTTTATTGAAGCTCTTGTAGTCAAGTTGTTTTAGATGTGTTATGTTGTTGGCAGTGTTTGCAGAAGGCCTGATAGAGAAGATCGTAACAATATAAACACACACATACACAATCCATATTAAGGCCACAAAGTGAAAAACAAATAAGCGAAAAGTTTCGCTAAAGACTCAGAATGTGCGAAGTGTTTGGGAAACACTGCACTAGAGACACAATAGCGCTGACTTTGATCTAGGTTTTCCTTCAGTGGACAGTGACTTGAAATTCCCATCTTAAAAATTAATATATGAACAAGAACACATAAAAAAAAATACTTTTTGAACAAAAAAACTACAAAACTTTTTGACCAAACAGACAGAGTTGATATAAACTTTGTACAAAAAAATGGGGGGGGGGAGTATTTGAAAATCCCCACAGGCCCCCCCATTTGAGAAAGTACCCAAATTAGTGTGTTTTTTACATAAAAAAAATATTACGCAAAATACAGAGGCCTCAAAAGAGGTCAAGCCCTGGGCCCCCCAACGATGGAAAATTCCTAGCTACGCCCCTGGTGGCCGCCTGTTCGAGTGATATGCACTTCAATGCTCGTCGTCAATGACGTCATCCCCCCGACGTCACGCATGAGGTTTGGCCTGGAATGAATGATCTTCATTTCAAAAGAAGTGTCCGAAACTTTAAAAAAAAAAACCCACATCACTTACACAATAAACCTGTTTTTTACAAAGCGTATACCAAATCTTGTCTGTCTGGTAAAAAGTTTGAACACGTCATTTCTCCCATTCCCATTCTTGGATCAAGTTGAAACTTTAGCACAATTATTTGTACTGGGGAGGGGGGGCGCGGTGGCATATTGGTTAATCGCTCGGCTTCCAAACCTAGGGTCCTGGGTCCAAATCTTGGTGAAGACTGGGATTTTGAATTTCGGTCCACCCAAATCTAATGGTGACCTGACTTAATTTGGGAAAGTAAAGGCGGTTGGTCGTTGTGCTGGCCACATGACACCCTGCTCGTTAAAAGTTGGCCATAGAAACAGATGACCTTAACATCATCTGCCCCATAGATCGCAAGGTCTGAAAGGGAAACTTTCCTTTTACAATATTGAAATTTATAGTTGCGAATGTGGAGTTCTTCCCCATACCCTAGAAAAGCTTTTTAAAAGTATTTTCATATTTTGCCTTTTTTATGTTCCTATTCTTGTCCAGATAGTGTATCCAGTACTTCTGAAAGACCTTTTTGTTCCAGGTAATTTGCATTGCTGACGAGGGCAAGATCATTCAAAGTAATCTATGTGCGTATTCTGAAAACCAATATGTTCATTACAAACTTAAATTCCTGTATCTAAGTTTATCTATTTATCTATCACAATGACTTTTTCAATGAAAAATCCTTTTTAAACGAATCATCTGAACATGTTAAAATGTGGGTAAGTTAATAGCGTACACAAATTCTACGTTCAAACTATGTCAGCATAGTCTAGGGCCTGGCCTAGACTATTGATCAATATTTGTTTTATTAATATTCCTTCTTACTTAGATCGATCTCAAATTACATAATTCGAGATCATTTAAAATTTAGAGCATTTAAAGCGAAGACCAGAAAGTGAGAACTTAAAATTATAAATATGAATAACAAAAAAGATTACTTCTGCAAGAAGTTTATCTTATTGACGTCTGAAACACAAACATGGCAAACTATAGAGTCAATATTTAACCATTTGACAACTAGAGTGACCGGGATACGCCGCTGCTGGTAGTCAACTAGCCGGTGGAAACGTCTAGTGATGGAAACTAGATAGTCTAAGTACGTGTAGCGAACCAGGCCCGGCCGGGCTTCCCTGGGTGAGCTTTTTTTTTTTTTTTCTCTCACTCGGGGTTGGGATGAAAAAAAAACGCCCGGAACCCAGTCCAAAAAGTCCGTCACGCCGTTCCACAAGGGGGCCGTCATCAGTGTCCCGTTAGCTGGAGTGGCGGTCCTTGCACGGAACAGTGGCGGTTACGGTATAGGAATATGAGACAAGCTCCCCTAAGCTAGCACTGTTCTCGGGAATTTGTAGCGAGTGGGGCCCAGGAACGGGGACGGTGCGCTGTGTACACGTCACGGTCCGGTCTGGCCCAGTCAATCGATATGGCCGTCTACCGTTGGGAGCCCTCAGACCAGTGGCGTAGCTAAAGTGAGGGTAGGAGGGGGGAGCATTTCAAAATCCCCCCGGGTCCACACTTGAGGGGGGGCGCCCAAATGAGTGTTTTTTACATTGAAAGTTTAATATTAAGCAACTGCAGGGGCCCCCAAAGAGGCCAAGCCCCCGGGCCCCCAATCGATGAAAAATTCCTAGCTACGCCCCTGCCTCAGACAGGACAGGGGTGAAGAGCCCCACGTCCAGGCCTGGTTGTTAGATAAAAGCCTTTCTAACCACCAATTGGGATAATGGCGCCTACGGCGACGACGCCCTTCTGGACTTCACTGTAGGTAGAAAACTAGAGCGTGACCGCTATGTCGAAGGCGCCGATTAGAGTCGCCGATTTTGGGTTGTTTCGTTTACGCACGCACTGCTAGTTTTTAAATAACTATACCTTTACTAACTCTGACCTAGAAGAGTGATAGTGATAGCGATATCTACATCTCTGCAGCATGTTGCATTGTTGGAATGGATTTTTTGAAAATTACTTTTTTTTTTGCTAGCCTTCAAAATGAAACATATTTAGGCTTATGTGTAGGCTTTAATAGAATAAGATTCTAATTGGAATATTAATGTTTCAGCTGTAGAATATGGATATAAATAATGATTGGGGTAAGTAATTCTAGTAGAGTAGTAGACTATGAGTATGACTACTCACTAGACGTCCTAGTGACTATTTCATTTTCAGTAAATACTGTAACTATACATTCACCGATTCATTCATCATGTTTAAAGCCATAAATAGGCCTGCAGAGCTCAAAAACATTAAAATATCACGTCATATCATCATCATCACTCCTTTGAGTTCCTCATGGAACATAGGGCCTCGACAAAAACACTCCACTCTCCACGGTCTCTTGCTAGCTTTTTGATGGTGTCCCAGCTCTTCCCGGTCTTCTCTGCTTCTTCAAGTACACTGCGTCGCCATGTTCTTTTTGGTCTTCCTCTGCGTCTTGTTCCCTGGGGGTTCCACTCTAAGGCCTGCCTAGCTCTGTTGCTGGTATCTTTTCTAAGGGTGTGACCAATCCATCTCCACTTCCTCTCTAAGATCTGCACTTCTATGTTTTTCTGTCCACTCATCTCCCACAGTTTGGTGTTTTCTACTTTGTCATACCAGTGTGTTTTTAAGATATTTCTCAGGCATCTGTTGATGAAGGTCTTTTTTTTGTTGTTGTGGCTTCAGTTGTTCTCCATGTTTCAGAACCATACAGTAGGACAGCCTTGACATTAGAGTTAAAGATTCTTAGTTTAGTCTTGTTTGAGATGTAAGGAGATTTCCAGGTTGGTTTTAGCTGTGTAAATGTCTGACGTGCTAGATTTATACGGCGTTTAATGTCTTCATCTGTTCCACCTGATATACTGACTACACTCCCAAGGTATATAAAATTTTCTACTTGGTCTATTGTCTGAGAATCCAATACTATGTCTCCACTTTGTTTATTGTTTACTTTAAGTACTTTAGTTTTTTGGTGGTTTATTTTGAGGCCTACTCTTTTTCCTACTTCGCTTAAAGCTGTGACCTTTTCTTGCATATCCTGTAGTCTGTGTGATAATAGGGCTATGTCATCAGCGAATTCCAGATCTTCCAGCTTTTGTGTGAGAGTCCATTGGATTCCTTTCCCTGCGTTAGAGTAGGCTTCTTTTGTGACCCAATCCAGTACTAGAAGGAACAGGAGTGGTGAAAGAAGACATCCCTGTTTGACTCCTGTTGTAACTGGGAATTCCTCTGACAGCTTGCCACAGTGGGTTACTTGGCAGGTGAAACCACCATAAAGGTTCTTGATTATGTTTATTATTTTATTGGGGATCCCATAATGTCTCATTACAGTCCAGATAGATTCTCTGTCGACACTATCAAAAGCTTTTTCAAAGTCGACAAAAGTTGCATAGAGAGGAGATTGCCATTCGACACATTGTTCTACAATTATCCTGAGTGTAGCTATTTGGTCAGCACAAGATCTCCTTTTTCTGAATCCGGCCTGTTCTTCCCTTAGGTGTTCATCACATGCTCCCTTCATTCAGAAACACCTCCGGGTGAGTGGAAAAAGGGCTTGCTAATAAAAATACCAAAGAGTGGAGATCTATCACAATGTGAGAAATGGCGAGGCATCACTTTGCTGTCAGTACCAAGCAAGATTTTTAGCAGAATCACGTCATATAATTTAGATTAGATCTAGATCTAGTTGCCTTCCAATCTCCCGTTTCACTAGATCTATTCTAACATATATTCAATACTGGATCTACTCATGATCTAGCATCAATTTTTTTATTCATTTTCACTACTAAAAAAAATTGGTCTCAAATTTGTCAAATGTTAATGAGACAAATTCAACAAATTTATACAAATTGCTACCCAAATTGCTACTAGAAACTCTAGATTAGTCTAGTTAACTCTAGTTCTAGATTTTTTCTAGATCTAATTCTAGACTCTACTGACTCTACTATCTAGATCTAGATTCTAGTTTGTCTAGATTACTCGTCTCTAGATCTAGTATAGTCTTGATCTTGAATCTTTATCTAGTCTATCTCTATAGTCTATAATTTATTTATTATATAGTAATATACTCTATAACTCTTAGACTCTAGTACTCTAGTCAGAGTCAGACTCAGACTAGTGACAGTATAATACTATTTATAATGTGTATAACATAGATCTACTGACTAGATGACTATATTGTCTAGATCTATAAAACTAGTTAGTAGTGTAACTATAATTTAATACTATAATAATTTAATAAAGTATAGACTCTATAAGTAGTATAAGTACTATATAACTTATATTATTATAATTATATAATATAAAAATATAGTATAAATAATATTAATGGACCTCATTCACCAATCGTAAATAAACACATTTAGCCATGGCATAATATTGATAAAACAATAAAAAATATGTATCAGGTGACAGCCACTATGGATGGCATGTACTTTGTATAGAAGATATAGATAATCACGTGGTTAAATGTTGTTTGTTTACGATTGGTGAATGAGGTCCATTAACTATATTATAATTTTATTTAGTATGAAAAAAATATAGTATAAAATAGTAGTATTTTAATTAAGTATAGTCTAGTGACTAGTCTATAGTGACGGTATTGTCAGACAAATAGTATAGTATAGACAGATACTCAGATAGTGTGAGATAGTCATAATTTTTTAGTATTATAATTAAGTATAGTCTAGTAACTAGTCTATAGTGACTATACTCAGATAATAGTATAGACAGATAGTGTGAGATAGTCATAGTATAATGATTATGATAATAATGACTATTGTGATTTTCTAGATCTATAGTAATATATTTTATATAATAATAAATTATAATAGATTTTATAATCTAGATCTAGAGTAGTTTATGCTATTCGGACGGACACCCATAGGCCAAAATTTCAAAGTTTGACTTTGATAGCGCATTATTTGACAATGGTTTGACTTAGAAAAGAAATAAGTATCAAAATCTTCTTTAGTTTAAGTTTAAGGAGAATAAGGATGACTACTTATACTTGTACCCCTAACCTATATTTGTTATTATATTTAAGGGCAAAGAGGCCATGTGTTTTCATTTAATGCAGACAAATTTGACTCACATTGTTTTATTCCGGAGACCATATAATTTATTTCAGACAGTCTCTATATTTAGGCATTAATATTAACTAAATTTTTGTTTTTTGTTTATTAATTTAAAACATTTCTAATACAGATGATCTTTTGTAGTATAGTACAGGTTAGGATAGCCATTCTTGCCTAAATAGCTGAATCCTCTATATTCTCTCTCTATAAATCTATCTAGTAGGTCTAGATCTAGGCATTTAACTACATTCAATGTACCAAGCTCACTACAAACATTTGCCCATTTATTCTCTATAAAAAAAAAACAACAAACAAACAAATATAATATAAGATCATTAACATTGATGTCCAAAACTGGCTGTCTGAAATAAATTTGGGTAAGAAAATTGTAATTTAATTCAAACACCCTATTATTTTTGTTGTATAAAATAAAACAACTTGGCTTATGAATCAAATAAAACAGCTCCAAAAACAGAATAAGTATTGCCGGGCTCATTAGCATAGACTTAGCCAATCAAAAAATATAGTCTTAACCCTAGGAAGAGGTAAAGTCATCCGGGTAACATAGGAAAAAACAAAAACCTGATACCATGTAGACATTTGAAATTCTTTTTTCTTACATAAAAAGACAGCTAAATGGAAGGAAATTGGGTAAGAATCATTGGAAATGGACATGCTAGTTTCATATTAAATATCAAAATAAATAAAGATTTAATGACAACAAAAACAGCTAGTGTCCGAATTCATGTAATGTCCGGATTAAATAAACTACTCTATATAATTATATTAGATCTATATTACATTATTAGTATATAGATTCTAGTTTCTAGATCTATCTCTCTCTATATATATATATTTATTTCTCTAGATCTAGTATTTGTGGATGGCTGCCTGGTCGTGCGGTTTGCGCACTGGACTGTCATTTGAATTTATTGATGGTCATGGGCTCAAACCATGCCCGCTCCCATCCCTTGTCCTCCTGCAGGAGGTCTTCACGTCTGACCAAACTATGATATATCTAGATCTATATGGTGACTATGACTATGTGTAAAGTAAGGGACAGTCTACTAGAGTCTAGATCTGAATATATAGATCAAGTATTACAGTAAGACTACGGTATTAGTGACAGTAAGAAAGCCAAAGTGCTGCCTGTAATCCTGTATTGTTGCATGATGTAGAATCTTAGTGCATCTAGAAATCCAGTCCATTCCTGTATGATTTATGTATATGTTGATCAAGTCATGTATATTTATCACATATGATGTCAAGATGATGAAATTTATCACTACATCTAGATCTTATTTAACCTATTTAATACAAAATAGTTATTTTGAAAGAAATACTGTTAAAAGACATCGTAAAATATGAATAGAGCAAATTTTTTTTTTTTTTTTAATGTCATTTTTTTTCAGTCATTTTGCAGGAAACACTTTCCATCCATCCATCCCAATGGCACTACAGCCCATGGAGGGCTTTAGCTGGCTTCAACACATCCCTCCATTCAGATCTCTCCTTAGCCTTTTATCTCCGTCACTATCTGTGGGTCTTCATACAATTGATATATCTCATGGTAAGTACATGTCCTCCACCCTGTTTCATCTTGTATAGCACCATAGATTTTCCTAAGAATTTTTCGTTCCTAAGTATTTAGTATATTTTTGGTAGTCTTTGTCAGCGTTCAGGTCTCACTTGCATACACTGCAGCTGGTCTTATGGTTTTGTATATTATTTTCTTAGTTTCTCTTGATATTGTTTTGTTCTTAAGTAAATGATGGGTGCTATAAAATGCTCTGTTGCCTCCCGCTATTCTTTCCTTTATTTCTGTTAGTGGGTCATTTTTTCAAATTTGTGATTTATGATTTTAATATATGGTCCTATCTTATTGATTGTCTCTTGTCATTGTGAGGTACTTGGGTTTACTGTCATTGACCTCAAGTCCTGCTGGTCGAGATGCTTCTTCTAGTTGTGTGAAAAAACTAGCAATGTCAGACGTTTCTTTACCCAATAAGGCAATGTCATCGGCATAAGCAAGGTATTGTAGAGGTTAGCTGTATATCGTCCCTGTTGGTTGTAGACCCATATTTTCTCTCCTGAAGTATTTAAAAAGTTAGTAATATTTCCCCTTGTGTTTATGTGTATATTTCTTATAACTCTCCAGTGTCAAATTATAAATTTATAATTTTAATGAAAGTTTTTTTTGTTTTTACATTTTATCCTCAAATTTAAATCAAAACTATGTCAATAGCTATATGTCTTCATAAGTTATAACTAATTTAACATGTATTTATCTTTGGAATGTTTGTAAATTGTTTTACATGTTTCGGATGTCCCTTCAGAGTTGAAGATAGTTTACTTCCTAGTCCAAACCTCCCGCAGGGTGACGGGGGATGGGAGCAGGCAGGGTTTGAACTAGAGACCATCGATAAATCCGATCTACAGTCCAGCGCGCAAACTGCACGACCTGGCAGTCAGGATCGTTATCTGGGTAACTATTGTCTGATAAATTGAAATAATGATTAAGTCTAGAAGAAGTAAAACTATGGCATGCATCCTGTTTGGAACTATCTATTCACCTAAATTAATTCCACTAACTTCGATAGTAAAGCAGTTTACTTGCTATGTTGTGAGTCTTTTTTTTTTAAAAGATAAAAAAAAATGAAACATTTGTTGGTGCTTCTGCTCTGGCACTGAAAAAAAAGTAGGTCTGTTGAAGTTAATGAATAATAAAAACAAAGAAGAATATCCAGATTATACATGATTACATTTTGTAGTGTCATTCAATAAGGAAATCTACATGAATTGTAAGCATGTTTCTAACCCTAAATATTTACTATATAAATAAATTATGGCTTTCATATAGTGCTACTTTCATGCTTATAGCATGCTCAGAGCACTATGGTCCAATCTCATTTGTGGACCAGTGGGAGTAGGTTTTCTAACTGCCTTAAAGCACTCAGTAAACACAACTCAACTCGAGTTGTGTGTCGAACCTCTTGCCCCCTTCATAGGCAGCCAAGCTAAGCCAAGTTCAAGCGTAGTTGGCCTCTTGACCACGCTTCCTACTAGGCTCGATTGGTTACCTTGGTTGTGTAAAAGGAAATATTTAAAGTTCTTGAAGTGTTCAGTATCCTCATTTTGTAATTAAACCTGATGCATGATGGACATTAATATTTTTACTTTATATTTTCATATGTTTCCAACTGTGAATTGCCTCTTACTTTAAAATTTAGCTCTAGCTGGATAACTTTGTGCAATAGAAAAATTATGTTTAGATTTTGGAAATTATAATTTATGTGCTACATCTTAAATTCACTATATACTTGTAGAACTATTGCTTGGAATCTAATTGCAAGTTTCTACTGTCGACTGTCATACTAGATATGGTCTTATGACTGCATTAGAACCGAAACTATAATGGAATCTAATTGCAAGTTTCTACTGTCGACTGTCATACTAGATATGGTCTTATGACTGCATTAGAACCGAAACTATAATGTTTGCCCGCCCCCCCCCCCCTCCCTCCCTTCATATGGAAAGCAGGTAAATCTTTCATTTAGAGCCAAATTATATAACCCTTACCGTATTTATACAATAAAAGTGTACTGAGCATGTTATAGTAGAAAGAAGACACATTATAGAAATCTTATACATAAGAATTTGGATACCAAGAAAAAAAATCTTTTCTCTAGTGAAACTAGATCTGTATGGATAATGGTTTGCTTTTAATCTTTAACAATACAGCCAATCAACCTAACTGGTACATCTGGTAACAGGTACATCTCTTATGGCTAAAATGACCAGTGTGTGTGTTTTGTATCAAGGATATGCATGTTGTTGGTTTTGAAAAAATGTTTGATGTGACTGCCAAGGCTTTTTACAAATCTTTTGTATGTGTGTATGTGTTTTTTTTTTAAATTTTTTTAAATTTTATATTGTAATCGGAATTCTTAACCGGTGGGGAAAAAATGTAAACCATTTTGACTGTCAAAAACAGTAAACCTAAAAAACATAAATTTTGTAGTTTTAAACAAATTGAATCACACTTATAACATATATAAAATATAGATTTATAACATATTGAATCACACTTATAATACATACAGGCTGGCTGCCTGGTCGTGTGGTATATTGTTTGAACTTCTCGATGGTCCTGGGTTAATACCCTGCCTGCTGTGTCATCCTGCTGGAAGTTAGGACTAGGAAGTAAATTATCTTCAACTCTGAAGGAACAACTAAAATATGTGAAACATTTTACAAACATTATTTTGTTTTCCTTTCTCAGCACATACAACTCAATTTACTTCTATTGGCTGGAAATATTTAAAGCATGACAGTGGCGTAGGTAAATTACCAAATAGTGGATTTTATGTTGGATTGATCAGCCCTGATGAACTGACCTGACCATTGTAATTGAAACCATAGTGAGTAATAATTTCTTAAAAGCACTCTTCTTACCTCCCTTCCCTCCCCTTAAGATTCTAAAGAAAAAATTTTTAGCATGTTACATTACTAGACTGTAAGACTATTTATGACATATCTGTCAGACATACCTACAGGTTGGAAAACCTATCTATTTGACATACCTAGATGACATATTAACTCTGATTAATAAAAGAAAAAAGTTTTTCAGACACAATCACTTTATTTGTATTTCAGACTCATGACCACTCTATCTGTATAGGTCCTGGTATACCCTGGGATGATGTTCACCCACAACTTTTAACTTGAAATCTTAAAGGAAGTTTTGTAAGTATATTTCATTAGTTTTTTCTGCTTAAAATAATTTATAACAATAAAGAAAAAGTTAAAGACTGCTATTGCATGAGGCTTGTATTAAAAAAAAAGAAAATATAATTACTGACAAATGAATTCAAAAGTTTGATGTCAGCTGGCAGAATATGAACCTGGCACCATTGTGAAAGATAATCCAGTGTGCATACTGCACAACCAGGCAGCCATCCAGTCTTAAAAAGAATGTGTTAATTAATCATTTTATTTAGTTTTAAATTAGACTGTTTTATGTTTTATTTGTATCTCTTTTCTATGGACTTTCTTTTGTTTTAACAATAATTTATTACCAGTTATATAAATTTAGTAGAATGTTTTGCAGCTAAATATCACTACCATTGTTATCTTTAGGCTAAACTAACAAGCATGAATGTCTGGTACAGTAAGATAGGGTTAATGGTCAACCTGACATTATGGTTCATTCATTGGGACAGCTAATGGTGAGTCAATTCTATTTTTAAATATTAAATTAATCTGATGAATTCTTTTGACTCTTTTTGTATTAAGTATATAACTTGGCAGTGAAACAAAGACCAAGGAAAAGAAGCATAACTTAATTTATTTAGGTGATAGAGTAGCGGAGTAGGCCTAAAGTGTCTAATGCAGAACATTCTCAGGACTTAAGCAATGTATTCATATCTTGTACCTTTGCTGAAATGTTAACAGACAGAAATTTAAAGAAGGGAATCCACCTGGGAAATAGTTTAAAGAGTGTTGGTAGACAAAAAGATTTTAAAAAAATAACCATAGACTTGCAATGAAAAAAACAAAAGAGCCTACTGCTGTGCCACACCAGTTGGTTAAAAGAAAGACTTAGCAAAAGAAAATCTGGAGATGCTTTAGTAATAAATAAGTCAGCACTTTAATATTGTATTCATATATATATATATTCATATTATCACATTCCATCTTTCACAGTTTGTGTCTGGCTTGATGAAGTCTACAAACTGACCACTATATCTACTGGACAAAAAGGATCATATTCTGACCCCGTCCCTCCCAACCATTTCCTCTGCCTCATCTTGATGACTTTGAAGGTATACAATTTTTGAGAAAAAAATCACAAAAAAAAATTTAAAAAATGAAGGCGCCATGGTTAAACAGTTAAGCGCTTGGCTTCCAAACCGTGGGTCCTGGGTACAAATCCTGGTGAAGACTACGATTTTTAATTTCTGGATCTTTGGGCGCCTCTGAGTCCACACAGCTCTAATGGGTACCTGATATTAGTTGGGGAAAAGTAAAGGCGGTTGGTCATTGTGCTGGCCACATGACACCCTTGTTAACCGTAGGCCACAGAAACAGATAACCTTTATATCATCTGCCATCTCTTATGTCATGAAAAAAATTATTAGAAGAGTTTATGACATTATGCTGATGTCACATGTTGATAGATGAATTCCCAAAACTTTTATGTACATAGAGCTGTTGAAAAAGGCAATTAGAGTTGAACTTAGTCCAACATAATTATTCCTTGAATGAAATTGGCTTTTCATTGTGAATATTTTTGTCCATTGCCACTGCAGAGAACCAAAAATGTAATAAAACTGTTCTTATTATCTCCTGCAATTTTAAAACTAACCTATTAAAATGCTTTCTGTTAGTAAACTGAGCTTGAGCATTATATAAAATGAATTAGACTGAAACTTAAAAAAACTAAGCTTACTCTGTGTTGCTCGGAATCCTAAACATTTCTCTTTGAAACTTTTTGGAAGGAATCTTTTAATGATTAAAGCTGTGGTATATAAATAAGATGTAATTATTTTTATTTTTTAGGGTACAAATGCACTTGGAGCTTTTGATGGTGTTCTGTTCAATGCAACTATTCCCACATCTCCAGCAGCTGGCTTTGCAGCTATTGGCGCAGACAGCTATGGCTTGGATGATTTTGATAATTATCTGCTTCCGCTCTTCAAAACTCAAACGCACGTTTGCCATGTTGCAGTTAATTCCTTGCCACTCTGGTACTGTGTGTGGTACAGAACCACCTTCACATTTATTTTTCTAATTAGACATTAAGCTTTCCATGTGCTGAAATTTAGCAATGTAGAACAGGAAATAAATTGTCTGTGACAGTTCAAAGTGTGTATACATTTTTTTGACGCACCCTGTAAATATATTGTATTCAGTGATTTTTTTATTTTACCATTTTCTAATATTAGTTTGTTAGCTCAATAACTATTAACCTTTTAGATTGTTATCTTTCATAATGTTAAGACTAGAAAACAAGATCTCAAAATTATATTTAGGACGATGATTACAATTACTTAGTCAATTACTTAAATAAAATAATTATAAAACAAAAGTTATATAAAGACATAATTATACAATGTTTATGTTTTGTATGTTCATAAAAATGTGTATAGCAGTGTTATGGAGTGTGTGTGTGGGTGTTTCCAAGGTAACGTTGAGAAATTAGCGATTGGTTGGTGGATATGCAGTGAGGATGGTGAAATTACAAAAATGGTCTAGTGTAATGCAAAGTACCCAGGGATCTGAAACTGGACAGACAGGTTTTTTGTAGTGAGTTAGATTTTGTTTAAAATACCATTTTATATTATTGCTACTAGATTTATTTCATTTCATCTAGGTTAGTATTAGGGTTAGTGTTATGTTGTAATAAAAGTTATATTTAGTTTTGTTTCATAAAAAGAAGATTTTTCAAGTTTCACAATTAAATATATATATATATCCAAGCAGTAGTTCTCACCAAACTTTCATACACTGGCAGAACTACCTTAAAAAAATGTTCTGCTGGAGGCTGGTGTGGGTAGTATAGAAGAAATACTGCATGCCAAATGGTATCTTCAAGGATGGTGTAACGGGGTGCTCCTGTAAGCACTATAAAGATTAACTCAGGCACCTTTTTGCCATAGAGGAAAGTAGGTTGTAATAGGGTTTATGAAAACACTGCACTCATCTTTTATCTTCAGCATCATTATTATTATTAAACCATTACTCAAATTTTGCTTTGTTATTTTGCCATGTAGCCATTTACTGCTGCTGGGGTGAACAATGCTTAAAAAAATACAAATATGCTGTGTTTTTACTTTGGCCCAGCGGTGGCTCCCACATTTATGTCTTTTGTATTTTTCTATTATACCAGTTCTGTTACTATGCAAATGCAAAAAAAAAAATGCAAGTTGTTGCACTATTGATATTTTTTATACTAATTTTTTATTTATATTATTAATTATTTATTATTATCTAAGCATCTGTTTGTATTTGAGCTGGGTAATGAATATAGATTCTTAAATTTAATTGTTGTTTGTTGCTTTCCTCACTTTTAAACTGTGACCAGGTACATTTTGTCTAGATGGAAAATGGTAATGTCTTAGTGTCAATGATTAGATTGAGAATGGTAATGTCTTAGTGTCATTGATTAGATTGAGAATGGTAATGTCGTAGTGCCAATGATAACAGTGAGAATGGTAATGTCTTAGTGTCAATGATAACAGTGAGAATGGTAATGTCTAGTGTCACTGATTAGATTGAGAATGGTAATGTCTTAGTGTCAATGATAACAGTGAGAATGGTAATGTCTTAGTGTCAATGATTAGATTGAGAATGGTAATGTCTTAGTGTCAATGATAACAGTGAGAATGGTAATGTCTTAGTGTCAATGATAACAGTGAGAATGGTAATGTCTAGTGTCAATGATTAGATTGAGAATGGTAATGTCTTAGTGTCAATGATAACAGTGAGAATGGTAATGTCTTAGTGTCAATGATTAGATTGAGAATGGTAATGTCTTTGTGTCATTGATTAGATTGAGAATGGTAATGTCGTAGTGCCGATGATAACAGTGAGAATGGTAATGTCTTAGTGTCAATGATAACAGTGAGAATGGTAATGTCTAGTGTCACTGATTAGATTGAGAATGGTAATGTCGTAGTGCCAATGATAACAGTGAGAATGGTAATGTCTTAGTGCCAATGATAACAGTGAGAATGGTAATGTCTTAGTGCCAATGATAACAGTGAGACAATGATTAGATTGAGGATGGTAATGTCTTAGTGTCAATGGTGTAACACTATGATTAGAGTGAGATGCACGAGATGATTACAGTTCACGTGAAAATGGGTCTTACACATTGTCAAGCAATGAGGTACCATTTTTGATCACATGACCACGTTTGTTTTAGTAAGCTAGCGCCATGATGTATCAAGAGACGGAGGTGTCTCTGTTTTATGAAATTGGATTAAATAATATGAGTACCTAAGTGGACATTTTTCTATGGATGTAGTTTGTATTTGATGTGAAATAATTCAGGATGATATTTTATGGCTGAGATTGCCTACTTTCTGAACTATTATTTGATGTAATAAATATTTGTCTGACAGAGAGGAGTTTGTAATTATTTTATCCATAATATGTGATGTGTTTAATTAAAAATACAAGAACACTACATCAAGGCCAAAAGAGGCCCTTATACCATTCAATCAACATTCACACCATTCAAGACGGTACAAATGGTTAGATTGAGAATGGTAATGTCTTAGTGTCAATAATTACATTGAGAATAGCAATGTCTTAGTGTCAATGATTACATTGATAATGGTAATGTCTTAGTGTCAATGATTACATTGATAATGGTAATGTCTTAGTGTCAATGGTAATGTCTTAGTGTCAATGATTAGATTGAGAATGGTAATGCCTTAGTGTTGATGATTACATTGAGAATGGTAATGTCTTAGTGTCAATGATTACATTGAGAATGGTAATGTCTTAGTGTCAATGATTACATTGAGAATGGTAATGTCTTAGTGTCAATGATTACATTGAGAATGGTAATGTCTTAGTGTCAATGATTACATTGAGAATGGTAATGTCTTAGTGTCAATGGTAATGTCTTAGTGTCAATGATTAGATTGGGAATGGTAATGACTTAGTGTCAATGGTAATGTCTTAGTGTCAATGATTAGATTGGGAATGGTAATGACTTAGTGTCAATGATTAGATTGAGAATGGTAATGCCTTAGTGTTGATGATTACATTGAGAATGGTAATGTCTCAGTGTCAATGATTACATTGAGAATGGTAATGTCTTAGTGTCAATGATTACATTGAGAATGGTAATGTCTTAGTGTCAATGATTACATTGAGAATGGTAATGTCTTAGTGTTGATGATTAGATTGAGAATGGTAATGTCTTAGTGTCAATGATTAGATTGAGAATGGTAATGTCTTAGTGTCAATGATTAGATTGAGAATGGTAATGTCTTAGTGTCAATGATTAGATTGAGAATGGTAATGTCTTAGTGTCAATGATTAGATTGAGAATGGTAATGTCTTAGTGTCAATGATTAGATTGAGAATGGTAATGTCTTAGTGTCAATGATTAGATTGAGAATGGTAATGACTTAGTGTCAATGATAAGATTGAGAATTGTTATGTTTAAGTGTCAATGATGACTGACTAAGTTTTGGAGGATGTCAGGAGGAGCATACCAGTTTACAGCAACTTCTATTAGTGACCATAAAAAGAGCAATGAAAAAAGGGCCTTAAAAGTTAATCAATTACAATCTTAGAAGCCCAACTACAAAGTACTGTTAAGTAGTGAACTCACTTTAATTTTTATAATAATACTTTGAAAAAGTTTTCTCTATTAAATCAATTATTTTATAAGAGTTAAACATACATTCTCTATGAAGAAAATATGGTTACAGGAGGCGAATCACAATATAATCATCTGTAGTGTAAACAAAATGTTACTTCGTGACCAAAGATTTGCTATTTTCACACAAAAATAAGCACAATGTCATTGTATTCACAAGAATTCATTCAATCTCGTTTTCACTATGCATGAAGATAAACATATTCACATTTTCTAAAGACTCTGGCGTTCAAAATTTTGCACAATGTCATTTTATTTATACACGAAGGTAGCTGCAAAGTCTTGAGACTATATCTAAATCATTAAATTAAGCTTGGTCTAAGACTACCTTGTTTCTCATTATATCTTTTATACTTTGCTAATCTACTTATAAGTCATTAAGCTGCTTGGCTTTGTAGCACTGGCAAAGATATATATATATATATTGTAACGTTTCTCACTACCCAGATTCTCTGCAAACTGTACCACACGACACAACCAATTCAAAGAACTTGACAACTCAGGGCTGAGTAACAGTTTAATATCAAATATAGACATTTCGATTAGGATTTTATAACATTAGCCAATTGCGATTGAACTTGGTCCGTGAACGAATAAAAAATTACGGTTGGGGTTCGATGCTTAGTGGAGAATCTTATTAGGGGGTTGCAGCACTAAAAAGGTTGAGAACCGCTGGCCTATCTCAAGAGTTGCCCTGGCTGTAAACGTCATTGTCTAGGGGGTTGGGTAACTGGAAAGCGACTCTAAGCCTTAGTTAGCTTCTTGACGACAGAAACATTTAACTATGTGGAGGCCCCCGGGGTAGAAATTTTGTAGAGCCCCGTACACTTTTTCAAAATCATAAATTAAAAAATCCACTTATTAATAATAAAACTATATGCCATGTTTTGGAAGAAAGAAACAAAGTAGATTTATTCTACTTTATACTTTATAGACTCTTAAACAAAATTTTTATTGTATTTTTTTAGTTAAACAAAGAAGGTACATTTAATTTATCTTTGAGTTTGTGGAGGGTAAGGTCCTGGTTTGACGCACTACCGTAGAGATTCGAAACTGCATTTCTAAGTTGTAAGCATGATACAAGCATACACTTCTTTCTTGTCAATCGTAAAATTTAAAGTTTTATCGGACACAATGTTCTAAACAAAAACCAACAAACATAAAAGTGGCTGAAACGTCAAAATTTTGAGACTTTAAATCTTGTGGAGGCCCCTTTCTTGTGGATTCACTGGGGCAGTAGCCCCACCATGTCCTGTCCTAAATCCGGCCCTATGAACATAGGCTACTCTTTAAATAGACACATCTCAGAACTTTATAGTTAATGAAACACTTTATTAACTATTCTACGTATTTACGTATTAAGTAGTACGTCCCGTACGCAGATAAACGCAAAAGAAAATACAACGCTCACCAACAAAGACTATCTACGATAAGACTTTCCTACTAATAAGCTCTCGACTTACTCAAACCCAAACTATAGTCTAAACTAACCCTCTGAAAGTATATGCACTCTCTCTCATTTGTGCCCCAGTCACCAACTCGCTCTCTCATCTGTCCTTACACACATTCACCTGGACCTGTTGACCAGGATCTTACAATCTCGTGCAACTATGAATTTATCCCTACCATTATAATAACTAACACGGTTTGTTACACTGGTCTGTAAAAGATTAGTTACTTTATGTAAGACTGGGTGTGTATGATGTGTCTGTCAGATGGACTAGTAAGCAATCAATGAAATAATTACATGTAAGTAACATATCCGGTGGCGCTATGGTTGAGTAGTTAAGTGCTTGACTTCAAAACCTGGGGTCCTGGGTTCGAGTCTTGGTGAAGACTGGGATTTTTTAATTTCGGGATTTTTAAGCGGTCGGTCGTTGTGCTCTATAGCTGTTGGCGAACTATAATAATTTTCTCTGAGTGCTGTGCAAACTGCGTTGGTAGCCTAATAATTTAAAGTCGTAGAATAAGCCAATCATAACTGTAATTAATCAACTTTTTACTTGACAGCCAATTAAATTAGTCCACCGATATCTCATCAGTCGAATCTACACCTGTTTATTATTTAAATTTGTTTTGAGGTCAATTAACAAACCTATTAAAGCACATCTTGTTTATTCTTTATTGTGATCAGATATGAGGTGATGAAGACAATACAACATTTTATTTTACAAAAACATTTTCTTTTAGTTTACAATCTACTTCACATTTGAAAAACCCCGTGTTAAAAACAATCTACAACTCAACTAATAAAATAAACAAACACACACACACACAATTTCACTTTTTACACACCCCTCTCTTGACAATATACAATTGGGGCATTTAAATAGCCCCTCAAAGAACTAACCTAAGTCCGTTACACTTTCCTCTTGAATCGGTGTGACACCATGATTAAACGTTGACGGCATGTTTTTGCGCTCCTCTTTTCGGCTTTCGTGTTAAGGATGACTTAAGTAAACATGTTTCGTCTTGTCTAATTGTCACAGTCTTAGTAGATATTGCATGATCTAAAGTTCACGTCATGTTAAGAGTTTAAAAGACACGTGGAATTCCTGATGTAGAAAACAGGAAGTAGAATGAATAAAGTTGACTTTGAGTTCAGTCAAGTCAGTAAGGTTTTGCTCCCGGTCCAGGAAGGTTGGACGTTGCTTCCTGGACTGGTGTATATATATGTATATAGGATGAAAGTCGATGGACTAATGATTGTTGATTAATAATATTTGAGAGTTGATTTCATTACGTGCTTATTGAATATTAAGGTATTTTTCGTATTTCAATGGATATCTATAGTTGAAGCTCCAGTGTCACTAGTAGTAATTGTTCTTATTGTTACCCGCTGAGATGCGGACGTGATTGATACATTTGATACCGCTGCTATGCGGATAGGATTGTTTATTATTTCTTGACTTGTAGCACTAACAAGGAGTGCAGTGCATTATTATTGTAGTAAAATAAACTTCATGTTTGTCTGCTGAAACGAGCTTCAGTTAGTTTATAATATTCGTCTTGTCACGTGTCTAGAGTACTTCAGGAAGCAAGAACTCAGCATTACACATTGACACTAATGATATGGAAAATATTTCTCAATTGGTAGCATTATCTCGGTATGTTATTCAAATGATCCTTCTCAGCCGTCACTGCTCAGTCTTTTTTCAAGGTGGAGTTGGGACAATGATTGTTTTGAGTAGGTGGATTTCATCTCCAAGCTAATTGATTTGTTTGTTCAAATCGGCCGTGCTTTTTGAAAGATGGCTCCTGCTTTCCAATCCGTGATAACACTGCCTAAATTCGGGTGTAACAAATCAATAATTTAGCTTACAGTTTTATTGTTCAATTTTAAGAAACAAAAAAAAAACACACAATAGTTGTTTGTTTTTAGGGAGAGATTTCGTTTTCCTTGGGGGGGGGGGGGGGACCCCCTGAGCCTACCGCACTGGGTGACACCGACCCTAGTGACGCCACTGAATCTAGCCATGCATGTTAATCAATAATATAAACTTTAGCCTACTAAGTAGTTGGTTATCCTGGCTGATACCACACTCTAATTTTTAGTACCCATTAGAGTTTGGTGGACTTAGAGGTATCATAAATATTCTGAATCTCAAAGCCCTTGTCTTTACCAGGTTCAGAAGTCATGTGTTGTAACCTTCAGCCATTAAATCACCTAATGAAAGATGTAGTGAAAGAAGTGTATACTAAAAAAAAATGTATATGGGTTAAATACATTTTGTCGCATCATAACCTCAAAATGAATTTTTTACATTTTTATTTTTTTTTCGACCACATTTTTCACCTGAAGTCACATCATTATTTTTCTTTTTTTTATGAAAATTAAACATATTGAAATTTTTGCAGCCTATTACCTATGATATACTATCAATAAACTACATGTGAAAAATTATTAGTCTAAATTATACAGAACTAAAGATTTTGAGATTCTTGTGGACAACATGCACCTAAAAATACATTTTGAGAAAAACGCATTTAAAGTTTTTAAAATGATATAAAATATTTATTGCAACCATAAAAATAAAAAAAAAAGGGAATATTTATATAATATAACATAATAGATAATAAAAAAACTATTCATTAAAATGGCCTGATTGATAGGTTGGACCTTCTAGAACCTCTGCCCAGTGCTCATGCTCAATTCTTCGCTTTTTCAATTTTTTTCTCCTGGACACTAATGTGATTGATCTTCTTTTTCTAACAACAAGCTGTAGTTTGACATTTTGCTTTTTCTCACTAGAAGAAATGTTCTTTAGTGTCCAGGGAACGCCTAATATGTCAAAAACTGATTTAATACCATTATTGAAGGCTAAAACAGCAAGGTATGTCACCGTCCTTAGTTTTTAATGTTGCGAATTCTGTTTTGGGGCATCTTTGCCAAATGAGGGAATGAAAAGATTCATTGGCGTTTTGTGTTCCCATTCTTGAACATGTTTTTAACAGATCTGTGTCTGTTATAGGAAATAACAGTTTTCCTATTTCTGATGTGATGGTCTGATTATGTTTTTTGTATGGCTGTTTTAGTGCCTCTGATCTCTTAAAGTGTGACACCAAGATGTAGTGCCATCAGGACACAACCTGTGGTTATGATCTAGGTCTGAGCTCATCATATGAAAAAATGAGCCCATAACAGCCAGCTTCATTTTTTTGAATGTCAGGAGCATTTTGGCGCAGAACTTTGGAATACTTATTTGTAATTTTTTCAATTTTTGGCTTTGTAAGCCTATAATTTAGTTCTTTTTTGTTAGACATTTTTAAATTGTTCAAAGCATTAAACATTCTTTTTGAGATGTGGTTAATGCAGTCCTCTTTTAAGATTTCTACATTATATCCTGAGTTGGTAATGGCAGATGAATGTGATTTACTATCGCCATCACACAGCATCATGCCATAAACAAGTTTTCTGATGCCACAGAGTGAGAACAAATTTTGGATGCTGCTGCGGCCTCCATTGCATTTGCTGAGCCACTGAAGTTTTTTTGACACATATGCTTAGAGGCATCAAAATTTAGTTCTGCAGAGTTTGAATCACAAACACAGAAATAATTTGATAGGACTTCGGTGTCGATGACGAGTCCAGTATCAAAATCAATAACTGTGCCAATTCCTGAATGAGATGAGTGGCCCCTTTTATGCCAAGTCCCATCGAAAGAAACTGTAATAACAGGACAGCCTGTTGAACTTATTCTATCATTTGTAGTCAGAAGTTGTGAAATGTTTCTTCCATGCACAACAGCAGATGCCCTAATCATACATTCTTCACCAGCTTCAATTATAGCAGTGTTGACTATGTTAGCTAGATTGTTAAAAGTATTTCTGTGCATGCAGGGCATACTCATAAGTCCACAAAACCTATCAAATTTAGAATGCGAGATTCCAGATACTTTTAATGCAGCGACAGCGCGTACATTAATATCCAGATGAACATTATTACTTTTTTTTGAGGTCCAGTCAGGCCACAAATATGTTTCACAATTTAGGCATTTGATTTTAATCAAATGAGCCATGCCTTTTGATTGTGTGATGCACATGGTTAATTTTTTGTCGAAGCAATGTGGACAGCACAACAAGGAGACCATTGTGGTCAATTCCATTGAATTCATCATATATGAAATCTTCAGGCAGCCTCTTATTGGTGTTATCAGCGTTAGTAATTGCAGTTAGAATTATTTTTTGTTCAGCTGCACTTTCAGGCTGCGTTGTTGCTGCTTCAGATCCAGCTGCAAACAAATAAAAAAAAATTAGAGGTTCTTTAAAAAAAAATTCAATAGTATGAAAGTACACGTCACATCTATTTATGTACAACATGAAGATTATTTTAAATTTTATAATGCATTTTAGGAATCATATATTGTATTAATCATCAAAAGTAAAAAATGTAAAGAGACATGTTACATGTAGATCTATATATCATGGTTCATACAACTTTTGTGAAAATGAATTCCAGACATTTTCCAGACATTTATCTTATGTTTTCCAGACTTACTAACAGTAAAAAGGATGGCTACCTGAGCATGCCATATGTGCTCTGGACTGCTGTATTTGTGATCTTGGGTTCAAACCCTGCCAATAACTAAGCCCTGTCGTACTGTGGGAGGTTTGGACTAGGGTGTAATAATAATTTTCAATTATTAAGGAACATACGATACAAGGGGGAAAAAAAGTCACTAATCTTGTAGCACTTAGACTTGGGAAATTTAATAGGCCCTATATAGTTTAATAGGCCTAACTTAGTTGTAAAATCTTATTCTTAATCTCATAACTAGTCCAATAGTTTTATAATTTTTATATAGATATTTAGTGGCTTAAACATTAGACACTAGTTAAAAAGTAAAGACATTTAGACTAGCCTAGGTTAGAGGGCCTACCTCTAGTAGGCCTATAATTCTATTGGAGGAGATAATTTTAAATAAAGATCTAGAGATAGATTAACTGTATTGAACTTGAAATTTAATTTGTAGTAGTGGCTTACTTATGTCTAATTCACAATAGGCCTATGCCTATGTGAATACTGACTTGTTTTTTTTAATTAACGGGGTAAAAATTGATAATATTGATATCTAGATCTAAATCTATATCATAACCATACTAGATTATAATTATAGATCTATATGCCAAGTATGCTAGATCTAAATCTAGACTTAGATCAAGACTAAATCTAGTAGTAGATCTAGTATTCTAAGTCTTTTTAGTTTTTGAGTTTAGACTCAAGATCTATATTCTACATTGAATAGATTTGGGGAAGAAAAAAAAAGGAGGGGGGGGGGGGAATCGTGCATAGATCGAGACTAAATCTAGTTGCAGACCTAGTAATCTAAGTCATTCTTGTGCTCTAGTCTTTTATCTTTTAGTTTAGACTAAGATCTAGATCTATATTCTATGTTGACTAGATATAATATACCATAACTTGTTTTCTTTATTTAACTGGGGAGGGGGGGGGGGGGTGAAATCGCGCATAGATCAAGACTAAATTAGGTACTAAATCTAGTAGTAGACCTAGATCTAGTAATCTAATTCGCGCATAGATGAAGACTAAATCTAATTCTAGACCTAGTAATGGAAGTCATTCTAAAGGCCTAGTCTTTTAGTTTAGACTCAAGTGCGCATAGACAGCTGCCAAATAATTAACCTAAAAAACTAGGGGCCTTCGATGGGAAGTTTTACCGATCTTATAGGCATATTCTATGTTGACTAGATATATTATAATATAATTTGTTTTCTTTATTTAATGGGGGGGGGGGGGTAATCACACATAGATCGAGGCTAGTAGAAAACCTTGATCTATTAAGAAGTGGCGCATAGATCAAGACTAAATCTAGTAATCTAGTCTAGTAGAATTTAGTAGATCTAGTAGACCTAGAACAGATATAGATCTAGTAATAAAAGTCGCGCATAGTCATAGATCGAGACTAAATCTGGTAGTAGACCTAGATCTAGTAAACTATCTAAGTCGCGAATAGATCGAGACTTTTAAATCTAGTAGTAGACCTAGATCTAGTAAGTCATTCTTGTTGCCAAATATTTTTGGTTTAGATCTACATCTAGACTCTCTCTCTATATATATTCTATATTGACGTCATTGACGAGATATATTTGTTTTCTTTATTTAAAAAGGGGGGGGGGGAGTTTCGCCCATGCATAAATAAATCTAGGCCAAAAACTTCCCGACCTTTGGTAGCCTAACTGAAATTTGATCGACCATCTAGATAATATAGAATAACATCTTCTAATCATCATCTTTTTTGAAGTAACGTCTGTATTATATAAGATAAGATAACAGCAGTCATAATAAACTAGTTACTAGTCTAGGACTAGATCTATTACTAAATCTGATTTAAGTCTACAGTACACCGTCTAGAAATTGGCCGGCATTTCACCGACATGCTGTGGATTGCGCGTGCTTTCACAATAGATAGATCTAGTAGGCCTATTAATGGAAGCCTCTATGCCCAACTAGATCTAGCAGCCTAGCGTTTTACCGGTTACGGCACCTGAGGGCTGAATGACATCGGATTAATTTTTTTTTTCAAATTCCAGACTTTTTCCAGACATTTAACAAAATTGCCTTGAAAAGTAGCAATTTTCCAGACTTTTTAAGACTGAAATCTGAATTTTGAAATTCCAGACCGCGTAAGAACCTTGATATATGTATTAGATCTTAAAAAAAAAAGACCACGTTGAAGTCCTACAACTACATGATAATCTAGATTTAGAATCTACTAGACTACTATCATAATCTAGATCTAGATGTCTAGATCTAGTCAATCTAGAATATGATATCTATATCTAGTCATTCTAGTTCTAATGTGATCTAGATTCTATGTCCCTAATCTATACTAAGTCCTAAGTAATACTAGATCTAAAAAAGGATAGATCTCTGTTTGCAATCACTTTCATGATATTTATTTAATGTCTAGATCTATATATAATATATAGATCTAGATCTAGATGTGATTCATTGATATGAATAATATGATAAACACGTTGCGTTTGTCGAATTCAAAGATTGATGAAGTTGAAGCAAAGGTTTCATTATCTCATTATTTTATGTGTAAGCACACGCTGGTCTAGTAAATAAAAAACTCTAGATCTAGACTTACCTTTGTAATTATGCATTTGTCTTTGAAGCATGTGGGTTTACAGTAACGTTTTTTCTTTCCAAACATATAACCTGTTGTTGGCATTTCTGAGTTTGAATAATGAATCGAGTGTTGATGTTACCAATGTAGCTTTGATAGTGCGCATGCGTAAATATGGCTTAGTGAGTGTGTATATGAGGATATAGGAAAAAAAAAGAGGTAGTGACGTATTTTGAAAGTTTATATTTATAGAATGAGAAACCATGCTCATAATCGGAACTAGAAAAGTAGACCTTTGTATCGATACCATCTGTTAGGGATAAGAGCGTACATTAGCTTATCAACTTTAGCTTACAAAATGTTGATTTTTAACCAAAACATCAAAATTTTGCTTATACATCTACTTTTAAAATACAAAATTGATGTATAAAGCGCAGTTTTTTTAGTATTCTGATAGAGAATTCGTTTTCTAGACATTTTAAACTATTAAAATCAATTAATTTTAAAATATCGATATTTTTGACCTAGATCGATGTTTTCTCACTGTGCATCCCCCTTAACTACTCAGAAGTCCGATTTTAAAGATCTATCCCCCCAAAAAAAAGCACAAGCCGATTTCAAATAGCCACTACAAATAACAAACAGGTCGATTCAAAACAGAAACTACGAATAATGTTCATATAGAGTCCAAGCAGCGGCTATGAAAAATGCACAAGTCTATTCAATCAGCCACCACCAAAAGAGTAGAAGTTGATTCTAAGTAACCACAAAAAAAAAAAACAAAAAAACATAGGTCCGATTCAAAACAGTCATTACAAAAAAGTCGATTCCGAAAAAGCAATCACAAAAAAAAAAATGGATTACAAACAACAATTAATTTAAGAAATTTCTTGATTCGAAGACAAACCTTATTAAGTCCTTAATTAAGATCATTCGGGAAATACCAAAAATAAAATACAAAAGCTTTAAAGCAAGCCTGCAGATTATCACTATAGGTTGTTCCAAGATTTCGAATCTGTCAACAACTGTTCTTACTAAGCATCTAGGAGGTAAAAAGAACCTGTGCAAGAAATTTCTTTTTAATAGGTGCGACAATGTAAGAGATTTCTTGATTTTCGAAGACAAGTCTTATAATCTCCTAATATTTATTTATAGTTGATTTGGGAAATACCAATAATAAAATACAAAGCTTTGATAGCAAGCCTGTGGTTTTTCGCAAATTGTGGTCCCAACGTTTTGATTCTATCGAAACCCGTTCTTAGTAAGCATCTAGGAGGTAAAAGGAACCTGTGTACTAAATCTCACTTGAATAGAAGCGACAGTTTAAGAGATATCTTGATTTTCAGAGACAAGCCTTATAATTTCCTTATTAAGTTGATTTGGGAAATACCAATAATAAAATACAAAGCTTTGATAGCAAGCCTGTGGTTTTTCGCAAATTGTGGTCCCAACGTTTTTATTCTATCGAAACCCGTTCTTAGTAAGCATCTAGGAGGTAAAAGGAACCTGTGTACTAGATTTCACTTGAATAGAAGCGACAGTTTAAGAGATATCTTGATTTTAGGAGACAATCCTTATAATTTCTTTATTAAGTTGATTTGGGAAATACCAATAATAAAATACAAAGCTTTGATAGCAAGCCTGTGGTTTTTCGCAAATTGTGGTCCCAACGTTTTGATTCTATCGAAACCCGTTCTTAGTAAGCATCTAGGAGGTAAAAGAAACCTGTGTACGAAATTTCACGTAAATAGAAGCGACAGTTTAAGAGATATCTTGATTTTCGAAGACAAGTCTTATAATCTCCCTAATATTTATTTATAGTTGATTTGGGAAATACCAATAATAAAATACAAAGCTTTGATAGCAAGCCTGTGGTTTTTCGCAAATTGTGGTCCCAACGTTTTGATTCTATTGAAACCCGTTCTTAGTAAGCATCTAGGAGGTAAAAGGAACCTGTGTACTAAATCTCACTTTAATAGAAGCGACAGTTTAAGAGATATCTTGATTTTCAGAGACAAGCCTTATAATTTCTTTATTAAGTTGATTTGGGAAATACCAATAATAAAATACAAAGCTTTGATAGCAAGCCTGTGGATTTTCGCAAATTGTGGTCCCAACGTTTTTATTCTATCGAAACCCGTTCTTAGTAAGCATCTAGGAGGTAAAAGGAACCTGTGTACTAGATTTCACTTGAATAGAAGCGACAGTTTAAGATATATCTTGATTTTCGGAGACAAGCCTTATAATTTCCTTATTAAGTTGTTTTGGAAATACCAATAATAAAATACAAAGCTTTGATAGCAAGCCTGTGGTTTTTCGCAAATTGTGGTCCCAACGTTTTGATTCTATCGAAACCCGTTATTAGTAAGCATCTAGGATGTAAAAGGAACCTGTGTACTAGATTTCACTTGAATAGAAGCGACAATTTAAGAGATATCTTGATTTTAGGAGACAAGCCTTATAATTTCCTTATTAAGTTGATTTGGGAAATACCAATAATAAAATACAAAGCTTTGATAGCAAGCCTGTGGTTTTTCGCAAATTGTGGTCCCAACGTTTTTATTCTATCGAAACCCGTTCTTAGTAAGCATCTAGGAGGTAAAAGGAACCTGTGTACTAGATTTCACTTGAATAGAAGCGACAGTTTAAGAGATATCTTGATTTTAGGAGACAAGCCTTATAATTTCTTTATTAAGTTGATTTGGGAAATACCAATAATAAAATACAAAGCTTTGATAGCAAGCCTGTGGTTTTTCGCAAATTGTGGTCCCTACGTTTTGATTCTATCGAAACCCGTTCTTAGTAAGCATCTAGGAGGTAAAAGAAACCTGTGTACGAAATTTCACGTAAATAGAAGCGACAGTTTAAGAGATATCTTGATTTTTGAAGACAAGTCTTATAATCTCCCTAATATTTATTTATAGTTGATTTGGGAAATACCAATAATAAAATACAAAGCTTTGATAGCAAGCCTGTGGTTTTTCGCAAATTGTGGTCCCAACGTTTTGATTCTATTGAAACCCGTTCTTAGTAAGCATCTAGGAGGTAAAAGGAACCTGTGTACTAAATCTCACTTTAATAGAAGCGACAGTTTAAGAGATATCTTGATTTTCAGAGACAAGCCTTATAATTTCCTTATTAAGTTGATTTGGGAAATACCAATAATAAAATACAAAGCTTTGATAGCAAGCCTGTGGATTTTCGCAAATTGTGGTCCCAACGTTTTTATTCTATCGAAACCCGTTCTTAGTAAGCATCTAGGAGGTAAAAGGAACCTGTGTACTAGATTTCACTTGAATAGAAGCGACAGTTTAAGATATATCTTGATTTTCGGAGACAAGCCTTATAATTTCCTTATTAAGTTGTTTTGGAAATACCAATAATAAAATACAAAGCTTTGATAGCAAGCCTGTGGTTTTTCGCAAATTGTGGTCCCAACGTTTTGATTCTATCGAAACCCGTTATTAGTAAGCATCTAGGAGGTAAAAGGAACCTGTGTACTAGATTTCACTTGAATAGAAGCGACAGTTTAAGAGATATCTTGATTTTAGGAGACAAGCCTTATAATTTCCTTATTAAGTTGATTTGGGAAATACCAATAATAAAATACAAAGCTTTGATAGCAAGCCTGTGGTTTTTCGCAAATTGTGGTCCCAACGTTTTGATTCTATCGAAACCCGTTCCTAATAAGCATCTAGGAGGTAAAAAGGAACCTGTGTACTAGATTTCACTTGAATAGAAGCGACAGTTTAAGAGATATCTTGATTTTCGGAGACAAGCCTTATAATTTCCTTATTAAGTTGATCTGGGAAATACCAATAATAAAATACAAAGCTTTGATAGCAAGCCTGTGTTTTTTCGCAAATTGTGGTCCCAACGTTTTGATTCTATCGAAACCCGTTCTTAGTAAGCATCTAGGAGGTAAAAGAAACCTGTGTACGAAATTTCACTTAAATAGAAGCGACAGTTTAAGAGATATCTTGATTTTCGAAGACAAGTTTTATAATCTCCTAATATTTATTTATAGATCTAGTATCGTATTATTTCCGACATTTGGATTTTTCCGGTATTTGGTTTCGCCCTTACCAATATAAACAACCATATTCATATTGGTTTACGTTCGGTTGACGACTGCTGATAAAGTTTTCTGTACACTACGTGTGGACTTATTGTTCAACTTCTTAATCTAGATCTATATGTAGGCAAAAAACGTAAAAATAAATAGATCTTGTAGATTTGTAATTCTAGATCTAGATCTAGAACTTATAAGACCAAGACTTAGCCGGCAAGCTAGGCTGAGATGTGGCAATTCGATGATCAACTAAACAAATTATCATTTTTTTAATCCTTGCCATAACTGGCATGATAACTGATGTCTCTCAATCAAAACTTAGAAATAATTAGAAAAGTAAAGCCTATCAAAGCTTGCAATACACATGTGATCTAATTCTAGACTAGATTCTAGATCTATAGATTTATCTAGATTATCAACAGTTCGCTTTCAGTGGATCTGATAATCTGATTTCACGATAAGTATAACTACTACTACAAGTTGTAATCTAGTACAAGATCTGATCTAGATCTATAGGAAAGGCCCATCAGCGAAATGGCATACAAAGCGAACACCTCCCGGTATTTTTTATCCATTCTTATTTATTTCAAAAGTAACTGCAGAACTAATAAAATGGTGTTACAAAGACATTTTTTTACATTTCCCACATATTCACTTTTGTTTTCCCTCAATAAAATAAAGCGTAGCTAAAGGTCAAAGTTGACATGTATGGAAATTTCATTCTCAAAACATTTCCAGATAAACGAGAATAGGTCCGAACTTAAGGCGATTTGCATATTATGCTTCTAAATTGACGAGGAAATAGTTAGCTAGAATAGCTAAGGCTATTCATTTCGTTGAAAAAAAAATATTATGGGGTGTTCGCTCAAAATGACCTTTTTAACTGAAAACCTATTCAGCGAAACCCCTATTATAAGCTTAAAAAGCCATTAATAATAATTTAGTTACTGATTTAATCTGTTTTTCTTTTTGTCTTATCTATTGTTATTGTTTGTAAACTGAAATATTAAAATAATAGGCCTATTTTTAACCTTAACCCAACGTCTTCGATTTCGAAGATTAAGGATGAGTGCATCACTATGTGTTTCACATGACTACGCCCAGTTGCGACCAGCATATTTTCCTGCATTTTCTTTCCGTCTAAAATGTTTGACTCGCAGCTCTCCAACAGTCTCTCAGAGGTCATATGCTGGCAGCTACTTTCCTCTATGCCAGTGAGGGTGAAATGACGCTTCAGTTGATCTTAACAGCGCTTATACAGGATACGGGGGGGGGGGGGACCTCTGTTTTGCCCTCCTCCTTTTTTTTTAACTGTCTGGTTAACCTCTTGTTACTAATTAATGAGATTAATATGTGTATAAATGTTTAAAAGAAGTGCAGAATTCATTTTCACAGGGTAACCCCACCATTCTGAGATTAGGTTTTCAGATCTCCAAGAGTTTCCCAGGAGAAAATATTCGATTTCAGGATCGGAAAAAACGCGAACTATATATTTAGTAATAAATACAAGAGTTACCATATAATATACATTTATAAAATTACAAGATCTCTCCTGAGCCTTTCGTCTCCATGCCCGAAAACCAAGCTGTTGTAGATCTGTCTCCATACATCATCAATCCATCGCATTCGGGATCTGCCTTTGGGTCAATCAGCTTGTGTGTGTGGGGGGGATCGAGTTGATGGCGCTTAAGTGCACTGAACATAATTTCTTAAAAAAAAATAGTTGAGTAACGAGAGTTTATGAAATGGAGAGTAGTACGACGTGGAGTAGCCTATAGGAAGGTGGCGTGATAGAATTTTGTAGTTTCTTTATTTCTTTTAAGAAAAAAAATTGATCGCAAGTTTCGTAGGCTATATAGACATCAGTTCCAAGCAGAGAAAGGAGATGTGGAGCACGAGAAAGTGAAAACAAATTTAGGCTTTATGCCACAAGGAGGACAATAGTTATAATGCTTCATGGAAGAAGTTAGATGATAGAACTAATTGAAGCATAATTTCCTATATTTTAACATGCTATTTCGCTATTTTTTACGGCCTTTCGCTCATTATGACTCCCGCGAAAATTGCGTTAGCTGATTATGTCCGACCCATACCGCAAGTTGACTTGAATTATAAATTTAATAGCTGATATGGAGAAAAGAGTCAAATTTAGTTTTATAGCCCAATAGGTGAGGAGTCCGCAGATGTTTTCATTATAAAATTCTAAACTAAAAACTGGCACAAAAGCGTTCGCTATTGGTCCTATCCCATAGATATGTATAGATCTAGATCTAATTTTCTTCTACAAGATGACTAGTCTAGATTCTAGGTCTAGTTCTAATTACCACTTTGATATTCACTTTGTAAATAAGACATCAACTACTCAGGTCAAACATTTGTTATTGTTGAAATAGATCTATATAGATCTATAAATAAATGTTAGCACTATTGTAGAAAAAAACAAACATAGAGTCTGTATAGATTTAGATCTAAATCTAAGTGATTTTTTTATCTATTTTTTTTTAAGAAATTATGTTCAGTGCACTTAAGCACCATCAACTCGATCCCCCCCACACACAGGCTGGGCCTGTTCTAATTCTATATACAATAGATACTTAAATCTCTGGATATATAATATAAATAAAAAATAAATCACATTTTATTTTTTGTATCGGCAGTCTAGAATATAGAGTTAGATCTAATTTTTGATTTCTAATAAAAATGATGGTAAAAGAAATTATTTCGATACGACTTGAGTCTATTGACATTGCATTTATAAAGCTAGAATTTTTCAGAATCTATAAATAGTAAAACTTTCATTTTCTAAGACTTAAACTCTGTCCAACACAACATTCATCACATTTTATATTTTTCAGATGAAGATGCATAGCGGGCTTCATTATATTGCTTTTGGAACAGAGCCACATACAGATTAATAAAACCAGCTCTTTTGAGTAACAGGAAGGACTTTAAAACTACATATTAAAAAACAAGCAGCAAAGAAGAAAATTTAAGGCAAGTTGTTTTTCTAAATATTTTGATTTATTATTTAAAATGAACTTCATTGTTTCTTTTGTTGTATGCATAATACAGAACAGCCAAATTATGAAAATAATCTTGACTAGAATTTTTCAATCTAGATTAGATTTAGATTTAACTTTTTAGAATCGATTTCCACAGGGGATGGGAATGGGCAGGGTTTAAACCCGGAACCATCGGTAAGTCTGAACAGTCCATCACACAAAATGCATGACCAGGCAGATATCTTGATTTGAATTACTAACTAAGATACTTTATAAAAAAAAACAACTAGTTCTTGGCGTCCATTGTTATTCAAACAGTTACATAGTTACAAAAATTGATCTTGAAATAAAATGTTTTTTTTTTAAATAAACAAGTTAACTTTAAAGACCTTACGATCTATAAGGCAGATGATGTAAAGGTCACCTGTTTCTGTGGACCACGGTTAACGAGGATGTCTTGGCCAGCACAATGAACAACCACCTTACTTTTCCCGAACTAATGTCAAATACCAATTAAACCTGGTTGGACTCAGAGGTATCCCAAAATTCAAAATACCAGTCTTTAACGAGATTCGAACCTGGTACTGCAGGTTTCACTAAGGGCCTCTTTTGAATGAATAGATCTACAATTTTCATACTAATAGATAAGATAATAATAATTAATATACAAACAATACTTCAATTCATTTCTTTTATTTCCACAAATAAATGAATGCATATTATGATTTGAATAAATATATCTATATATTAAATTATATAAATATTTCTCATTGGATAGCTTGGATATAATACAGGTAAAAAAAAAAATACACTGTCTCACATTTACACATATTTATGTATAATTTAATTTAACTACTATAATTATGAATGTACACAAATTATTTTTTTTAACACACATTATTTCAAATATTCTAGGTAAACCAGCCTATGTATTAGCTGATATGTTTAAAATTCATCCCACAACTGCATCTAAGACGCGTGGGCAAATTACGGCCCGGGGGCCGGATGTGGCCCAGCGGAATGTTTTATGCGGCCTGCTGACACCTACAGCAGACATGCCTATAGTCCCGCATTATGCGGAAACGGCCCGCAAAATCATCAAAAAAGCTCACATGTTCCGCCGTTCCGCATTCACGATTTTTTGTTCCGCCAAGTCTGAATTCCGACACTAAAAAAAAATTGCCATTTTATCATTATTTATTAATAGTGCGAATTGAAAATACTGAGTGCAAAATAAAATATATATAGGTCTGTGTTTATTGTTTACATTTCATCTACTTCCGGACCCGGTGTGTCCTAAATTTACGAAGAAATGGTTGAAGACTAGATCTACATCTAGTTCTAGACATAGATCTCTAGATCTACTGATCTAGTAGTCTAGGTCTAGATATTAGAATTAGATCTATTCTTAGAATCTAGTAAGTGCTAATTAGCCAAATATTCCATTCAAATCCCTTTCTTTTCACGACAATGGTGAATGGCTCTACTACAGTGTCTACAGTCTACAGTTACCCAGTACTCTACTAGATTACTACTATATTAGTATATTATATATTAGATTCTAGATTCTAGATATTAGACTCTAGCTAGGTCTAGTATCATCATCTAGACAATCTAGAATCTAGTCTTAGTCTAGACTCTAGGCTACTAGATAGGTCTAGGTCACTAGACTTCTAGATCTAAAATCTAGACTAGATTTAGAGTAGAATGAATAGATTTCAATAGATCTATATCTAATCTAGTCTAGATCTAAATTGTTTTTTAGATTTTAGATGATTTGATAGATCAAATAGATCTGACTATTCTAATTCTAACACTAACTCCTTGAACTGGTTTCTAAGTAATCTAAGAAACTTTCAAAAGGATTAAAAAAAAAAACGTTATTAAAGATCTAGACCTAAATTAATTAATTAACTTGACTCAGACTTAGACACAGTAAGTCTAAGGCCTAAATAAGGCTATTAGATTGGTAGATCTACTTTTCTTATTACATAGTCTAAATTAGTTTCTAGATCTAGAAGTAGGGCTAGCACTAGATAACTAGATCTAGATTAATCTAGAAGTAGACTCTAGACTCTAGATCTATCTAGAAATAGACTTAGAAGGTGATAGATCTCTAGATTCTAGATTTCTATGTATCATTATGTAAATTTAGTTCTTAATAAGTCTATTATAGACTATAGATTTAGACATAAATATTTAGATCTCTAATATAATTATTATAATCTGTGTTCTTAGACATAGAGGACTTATTAGATATAGATCTAGACTAGTACTAGTAGACTCTTAAATTATTTTAGATCTAGAACTATATACAAGATCTAGTGTGACTAGAGTAGAGCCCTAGAATTAGAAAAGGATAGATAATCAAGTAGATCTAGAATAATCTAGACTAGATTTCACTAGATCTAGTCAATAGATTTAGACCTAGTAGTAACAAATAAAAATTGTTTGTTTTTTTAGTTTTTGTTCTTTAGGAGGGTTTTTGGGCCAAAGTCTTGTTCGGGTCTCTTGATTTAGAATGCACCATTGAAGGACATGGTCAGCATTCTCTGGTGATGGGCAAGTTTCTCTAGTCCCGACATTTAACTTCCAGAACATATATTGTCTCATTCAGTGAACAAGCCTTTTCCTTTGTGGAAACTAAACAAGCATTACTACTGGTCGATTTTGACTGACTGTAATTTGACAGCAGTCACAAGGATAGAAACTAGTAAGCTAGTTCCACAGTTCCGAAACATCATGCACGAGTGTAAAAAGTAAAATACTGCACATTAAGTACAACTGTATATTTGTCAGGATATTTTAATGTAAAATGACAACAGCAATTTGAAAAAAAAAATCGTAAAATTGGTTTAAATAATTGCTAACTCTTGTTGTAATTCCTTAACGTGAAGTGTGGGAAAAAAAAAGAAACGTGAATATAATACAGTGTAAATATGAATTAAAAGAAATTCTACACAGTTAGCTTAGAGTGTCTCTATAAGTTGTATATAAATATGCGGCCCGCCATTCCCAATTTTTAAAATAATGCGGCCCTCCATAAAAAAAGGTTGCCCACCCCTGATCTAAGATATTCGTGTACTGTTTTGGATGTTATGTATGTCGACATATCCGATTTGATTTTCTGGCCCAATAAGGAGAGTCCCAGGCCCAAAAAATTTATTTGTACTTATGACAGGAAGATGACAGTAATAATTTTGAAATTTTCATTGAGAGACCTAGCAGCGTTAAAGCACAGGCACAAACCTATTCTTCCTATTAGCACAACACAGTAAAATATCTGATTGGAACTCATTACTTTCAATAAATGAATTAAAAATATTTATACTAAGCTTTATAGTTTCTTTGGAAACAAATGAAGAGATTAGAGAGAGGATTAGCACTGCGAATGGACCCCACGATAACTTGCTTACTTTCAATAAAACGCAAACTAAAACTCTATGGCCATATCACAATATCCTCAGGGCTTGTAAATGCCTTCCTTCAGGGAAAAGTACCAGGTAAAAAAAAAAGAAGAAACAGATGGAGAAAGAAGAAGGCAACATCAAAGAATGGACGTGCTTGTCATTGAAAGAGATTTTATCCAAGGCACAAACAGAGACGATCTATTGGTCTAAACTGGGTCAAAGGTTGTGACAAAGCAGGTCAATGTTGAGGTCTTCTATAACGATTGGACTCGATTAACTACCCACTTTTAGACTTTGCGGTCTACATGGCAGATGATATAGAGATTATTTTTCTTTGACAAACGGTTAACGAATGAGGGTGTCATGTGGCTGACAAACGATCAACAGCCTTAATTTATCCCAGCTAATGTCAGGTACCTATTATAGTTGGATGGACTCATAGGTGTCAAAATCAAAAACCAAGCCTTCACCGAGTTTAGAACCTGAGACCACTCATCCCCCACGGCCACATAGTAGGCCTATTTTTTAAAAGAAATCGTTAAATTGTCTGTGCTGGATCAACTATCTTGCATAGACAGTAACAACTGACAGTAAATGACTTTCAAAACACATATAATTTATGATATAATGTATAGAGGTGTATGTTTTACAAGTTTCCGATGTTCTTTCAATATGAAGTTTATTACATCCTACGGCGTTGGTGGGGTGGCGGGCGAGGTTCAAACTATGCACGAGTGAGACAACAGAGCGCATAACACAAAACCTGACAACCAAATGTCCACATTTGATATCCCATGAAAAGCTCTTGCTGAGAGAGAGAGAGAGCTTATAGAAATATACTGGCCTACAAACAGACCGAAGTACGGATAGATAGATAGATAGATAGATAGATAGATAGGTAGGTAGGTAGGTAGGTAGGTAGGTAGGTAGGTAGGTTGATTGGTTGATTGATTGATTGGTTGATTGATTGATTGATAGATTGATTGATTGATTGATAGATAGATTGATTAGATAGATAGATTGATTAGATAGATAGATTGATTAGATAGATAGATTGATTAGATAGATAGATTGATTAGATAGATAGATAGATAGATAGATCGATCATGAAAAAGACATGTCGTGGAAATCAACATGCATGCACTCAGGCCTGTCTACCAAGTCAAGTGAGACCATGGGATTGAAATGTTGTACACATAGCACTGGCTTAACGAGTTCTCTATTGAACTCCTGGAGAGTAGTTCAGGTCATCTAGAGCAGCTTATCTTTCTAAAAATAGTTTTCTTAGTCATTGGTCGGCTTTGAGTATTAACTTGTTTTAATTTCCTTTCATATGTTTCGGATGTTCCATCAGAATAGAAGATGAATACATCCTAGAAACCTTTGCCAGAACAACTTGTGTAAAGCAACGGGCGGGGTTTGAACCCGGTACCAACGAGACAGTAGCCCAGCACTCTTACCACGTCACCAGATAGCCATAAATAAAGTAAGCACCCCTTTTTGACCTTGCAATGTATAAGGCAGATAGTGTAAAGATCATCTGTTGCTATGGCCTACTGTTAACGAAAGTGTCATGTGGCCAGCACAATGACCAACCACTTTTACTTTCTTTAGATAGATAGATAGATAGATTGATTGATTGATTGATTGGTTGGTTGGTTGGTTGGTTGATTGATTGATTGATTTATTGATTGATTGATTGATTGATTGATTGAGGGGTTATGGATAGATAGATAGACAGACAACAGGGGTGACTGGCTATATGGGCATTAGGCCTTAGTAGATTATATTTAAAAAAAAAAAAAACAACTAACAACATTTAACAATTTAATAGTGGCATCCATGCGGCCCTTATCTTATAAAATACAGACGTGATTTTTAAAAAAAAGAAGATGCTTACTCTAGTGGGCCGGTAGCCGGTAGGACTATTAAATTGTTAAATGTTTTATAATATTCTTTTTTCAGGGGAAGTGGCCCCTGAGCGAAGTAGTTTTTTTTTTTTAAATATACTCTACTAAGGCCTATCAATTTAATATATCATATTTTCCGAAATAATGTAATAGCCTACATCCATAGAGCTTCATCCTTTTAGGGTCTATACACTTTGCGATTAAAAAGCAATATAAAGCCTTTATTCCTTATAAGGGCACAGTGTTCACTGTAAGCATGTGTACAGCTTTCGATACATTATCAAATTTAAAATAATGATTATGAAGTCAGGTAGACCTAGATCTGGATGTCCATCATATAACATAGGCCTACAATTTATGGGCCGGATGATATTGAAATGACTGGGCCGATTTTGATACCCAGTCCACCCCTAACAGACAGACAGATATATAGAGCACCTATTTTAGACCTTGCAATCCATAAGGCAGTTGACGACGCTTAACTAGAATGTCATGTGGCTAGCACAACGACCAACCGCTTTTACGTTCGCTAACTTATGTCAGGCACCATTAGAGCTGGATGGACTCAGGAGCACCCTAAAAATCCAGAAATTCCTAACCCACTCTTCACCGAGATTCGAACCCGAGACTCATCGGTTAGGAAGCCAAACCACCAAGCAGTCATCAAGCATTTTCTTTCTTACAAATTTTATTTTCGAAATAGGCCTAAATTGATTGTATGCAATCTCCCATAACAAATATTGTTCTGTTACTTTGATATTGTCCTTAGAAACTTTGCAGTTAAAAAAAAAAAAGCCCAGACATATATGCCTTTATGTCTGTGGTAAAAATATAAACTTAAGTAATTGTTTCGTTCCCCTAACACTTCAAAAATAAAACTCGGCCACTTTTGAGTCTTGAACATTCAGCAGCGCACAGACCAGTCGCTAAGGCACTTTAATGATGTAAAGTAAAAAATAAAAGTAACTTTTTTATAACAAAATGAATTTAAAAAAAAAAGTACTATTGTGATATAAATTAAATTTTGGATACATTTTATTCTGAGCGCTGATCTAAAGTATTACCAACAAATATGATAATAATATTCACATAGGCCTAGTATATTAAGTATAATAATATACTAATAATTATAGCCCCTATAATAATAATATCCTATAGATCTAAGTAATTAGTATATCTACTACTAGATTTAACTAGATAGATTGACTTGATCTAGATCTAGATCTAGTTAAAAAGTAGTTAGTAGTAGTAGTTTATATACATTATAAGGCTTGTCTTTGAGTCCCAAGATTAGAGAGGAATGCTTGTATTTCCCATGACTGTGCAACCCCAGCTGTGACCTACATATTTTGCCACATCCAGGGCAAGCATAATTATTGTCTGCAGGTGGTTGATTTAGATTTTTTTTTTTTGCCATCTGCATTTGTCCTTGGCAGTGGATTTTATTTTTGTCTCAAATGTGTATCCCGTGGCCTTCGTGAGTGACCTCTAGCTGTCTCGTTCTGAGGCCGCCTGCAACCAGGTGCTCTCTTCTATGTCAGCTAAGGAAAGTTGACACTTAAGCTGGTGTTTGAAGCATTTCCGTGGAGCACCTCTGTTACGTTGACCACCTTTTACTTCATTAAAAAAGACTGCCTTTGTCATACGTTCGTCTCCCATATGGGATACGTGCCCTGCCCAGCGTAACTGTCAGACCATAAGAAGCCCCTCTATACTGTCTATACTGGCGTTTGCAAGGACATCACTGTTTGTAGTACAGTCTTAACTAGAGATGGGAATCGAACCCAACTTTTAAAGTTCGGGTTCGGTTCGGTTCGGTCAGATTTAAGTTCGAGTTCGGTTCCATGACGAGTATAGTTCGGGTTCGGTTCGGTTCGGTCAGGTCTAAAGTTCGGGTTCGGCTCCGTTCGATGCTATGAAATTATGTAATAGCAAAATTAAGTTATAAGGTTTAATGCAATTTATTAGTTAAAACTTTTTTATTTGAATTTTTACATAAAACAAATACTTTGCAATATATAATAGGCCTATGGGCAATACTTTTTCCAAAATAATGTTGCCTAAATACATTTAAAGCGTTGTAAAAATTTCTTAATGGAGATAGAAATGCAGATGCGGCAGGTTTTCGCTCAAGTCGGCAAGTGGTTTAATTCAGGGCGTGACTCGGCGCTAAGCGAATTTTTTAAAAAGGCTAATATCGTTGTGCTTTCTTTCAGAAAACACTATTCATCATAATAAAAAAAAAGTCGAGGGCCATATTAAATCTAATAATTAAGAGGCAGACCTGGCCAATAGAATTATGCAAGGGACATTCTAGGTAGGCCTACATATTGCGCACGTACTTCTATAATGGGCGTGATCTTTTTAAAGAAATATTCTTCGTGTAAAGACGTCTCTATCGAGGATTTTTTTTTCACACATAAGTCGTCACTATTATAAATTGCAATATACGGAAGAAAATCGACTATTCTGAGACCAAAAAAATGCAGAAGAATCACACTAGCGGAGAAGTTTTAAAATGTTTTCTTCAAAACGCAGTCTTCAGTTGACAAGGTCTTATTAGAAGATAAAATGACATCTCCACTTAATATATTTTAATTTTTAAACATGTAATTATACTAATATTCAGATAAGTTACACTAAAAATAAAACTTTTTTTTTCGATGCCCCCTCTCTTTGTTAGTTGGTCGTTGGTTCGACGCTTACAAACAGCTAGTACAATTGAACCAATATAGGCGTTTTATATTTTTACCGGTAAGGATAGTATAGGTGGACTTCTTATGGTCCGACAGTTATGCTGGGCAGGGCACGTATCCCGTATGGGAGACGAATGTATGCCAAAGGCAGTCTTTTTGTTTTGGTGAGCTAAAAGGTGGTCGACGTTACAGAGGCGCCCCACGAAAACGCTTCAAAGACCAACTTAGGCGTCAACTTTGCTTAGCTGACATAGAAGAGAGAACCTGGTTGCATGCGGCCTTAGAACGAGTCAGTTGGAGTTCACTCCCGAAGGCCGCGGGATATACATTTGAGACCAAAAGAAAATCCGCTGCCGAGGACAAACGCACACACAAAAAGAAAAACTAAATCGACCACCTGCGAACAGTGGTTATGCTTGCCCTGGATGTGGCAAAATATGTAGGTCACAGCTGGGCAAGCGCAGCCATGGGAAAAACTGCATTCCTCACTAATCTTCGGACTCGAAGACAAGCCTTATAATAATATATAAACTTAATAAACTTTAAAATAAAGTTCTTATGTGAACAACTCAATATAGCCTAACTCACTAACTGTTATTACAATATTCACATATTTAATTTGAGATAGAGATGTAATATTAATGAAATATACTGATATTTAAACAAAATCTAGGTCACCACAAAACAACGTCTTTACTCTTTCATGTCTCAAGATTGTTTGCCGTTTCACATTTGCATTACGCTAATTTCAACATCTTTAATGCATAAACACCAATCAATCGCTTAGCCTCTTCTTACCGCCACCAGAAAACACACACACACACACTCTATGACACCCCTTTTTGTCAAGAAGTTGCGTCTCCCCATCCCCCAATTCAAGGTACTAACCATCCCCACCCACGGGAGAGGACCCAAAGTTTGAGAAACATTAAAAATACTGATGATCAATAATGCAAAACAGAATAATAGTAAAAATATTCAGGGGCGTAGATAGGAATTTTTCATCATTTGGGGGCCCGGGAGGGGCTGGACCTCTTTGGGGGCCCCTGCATTTTGCGTAATATTGAATATTTATTGTAAAAAAACACTAATTTGGGGCCCCCCTCAAGTGGGGGCTCGGGGGGGATTTTACATTTCTCCCCCTCCTCCCCCATCCTTTCTACGCCACTGATAATATTCCAATATGGAATACTTCACAATTTTGTAAAAATAAATCACTTAATAAAAGATAATTAAAATTTATTTTAAACTAGAACACAAATGAACTTATTGTAGATATCTACACTCTCTAATCGGCAAAAAATATTTTACTCTCAACTAACAGTCATCTCAAATAAAAGTGACAATATTTTAATGTTGACTTTCTACTTACTAGGATCTTGAATCTAGATCTAGATCTAATTAGAGGGCGCCTATTCGACTCAAAACCAATATTGCAAACAGCCCGCGAAAATTCAAGGTTAGGGGGAGAGTCGGCACGTACGGAAAAACCCATGGGAATCAATGCGCGCCGCTTTTTTTTTTTTCAAAATACCACCACCCCCTCCCAAGTTTTCAAAGTATAATGGAATCATTAGAATTTAAATAAAATATTGAAGTAATTATTTTTTTTTAAACACAAAATATAAAAAAGGGATGCAAAAATTGCAAAATTAGTTCGGTTAAGAAAAGGAGGGTTCATTCGGTTCGGTTCGTACCAAGCAGTTTCAAAGTTCGGGTTCGGTTCGGTCATAAGTGAGGTTCGAGTTCGGTTCGTTCGGTTCGGGTTCGGTTCGTTTCCCATCTCTAGTCTTAACACTGTATGTCCATGATGGAGCGCAAGCATCTTTGGTGAAAGCGCTCAAGAAGTCTTAGTTGTTTTCTGTATAGTGTCCATGTCTCAGAGTCATACAGAAGGGTTGAGAGAACCACCCCCTGGTAGACATTGATATTTATAGGCAGGCGGAGCAATTTGTTCCGCCAAACTCTTGCCTGAAGACATCCAAAAGCGCTACTGGCCCTGGCCAGACGGTTATCAACTTCCCTTGAAAGTGAGGTGTTATTTGACACAATACTACCTAGATATGTGAAGTGGTCTACATTTATAGTACCATTTTATAATTAATATTGTTATAATATAGAATATCCTAGATCCTAGAGATTTAGTAGAGGTCACTATGGAGATTTAGTTACAGTTAGTGTATGAGATTTGAGTCTTATTAAAATTAATATTGTTTGTCTACAATAATAAAATAATCATTTCATATCACCAACAGAAAGAGAGACCTGACAACCCAGCAAGTCCGACACTTCGTTTTTCAAATTAAGGACACAGAATAGAGGTACTTACACAGCTTTTGTAGTTACAAAATAGGTATATGAAGAAATAACCTGTGGTTAGCACGGCCTTTGCCCCCTTGTAGTAAGTGGGCTCATGACTGGAGTCTGGGCACTATGTATGTGGCACAACCCAATCTAAAAATGGTTGCTGCCTTTGTGGAACCTTGAGACAAGACTTGGGTTGAAGAGATTTTGATCCATATCTGGCCTTAAGAGAAATACTTTCTAACAGTCAAATGAATAATGGAGAGCATTACAAGCACTCTGATTTCCTAATTGACTTTTTCAAAGGCTACAAATGTGTATCCGGTTTTAAAAGAAAAAGTTCTGAAATATATCTTGCCTTTTCAAAATTAAAATTTATATAACGTTACTTTTTCAGCATTAAATTGAAAAAATAGGAACAGATGTGGCACAGTGTCTCAGATTAAAATTAACAACCAGGAACAGATGATCTGTCATCTCAGTTAGGGGGGGCTAGGTATGCATATGTTAAAAGTTTAGGAAATGCTGGTGTAGATCTATTTGAAAATTTAATTACATGACTGATCCAAACTTATTGATACAGCTATAGATGCTTAATATAATCTTTGTTTTTCTTTTTTTCTCTGAATACTAATAGCTCTGATGTACTGTTACATAAAAATGATTATGCTTTGTTTTAAATATTTATGTATTTAATTATACTTCAATGTTTATAGAACACATTTTTTGTTTTTGGATAGAACAACACATTAACAATATATTTTTTTAAATTTACAGCTGCAATATATATGGATCCATCAATCAGGTTAAGCATTTTTATTTTATTTAATTATTTTCTTTAAAGCACAATATTTCATACTGTTTTTCATAATTGTAAATTATTTTTAATGTACCGGTATTTTAAAAAATCACCCTGTAATTTATAACAAAACATTAAGCATAATTGATCATCTTTGTTTACCTTTATTTACTTATTTAACTTGTTTATTTCTTATAACATAAGTGATACTTATGCCAGATACATTAGTTGTTGAACCTTTTTACAAAGCTTATATCAACTCTCTATCTGCCTGTATGTTATGTCTGACACCCAATCTCAGATTAAGCTGAAATTTTTCACAATTATTTCTTTTACCTGATAATACAACAATCAATAAAATAATTTAACAAATTAGTAAATAACTATTGGTAATTTATTATTTTGTTTCATATCTTGAATGAGGGAAAGAAATTGTTCCATTACTTGACTGAAGTGGTGGTATAAATTGAATGTCCCCTTTATAGGTTGCCCCTCTAAATGGAAACAAACATACAATCTTCCAGTCATAAGTACCTCACTAGCAGACTGGTTAGCACCTCAGCCCAAGGAGGCATGAGCCTGGATACTAGTTTGAATTCAGGTCATTCCCTTTTTTTTTAAATGCCTTTAAAAATCAATGACAGTAACATCCACCCTGGTCCAGATAAGTGTCATAGCATACTGAGAAAGCTAAAAGCATGGAATGATTCTAAAAAAAAACATTGGTAAAAATATTATTAATTGCACAGATTTATTGTTGTTGTTCAATATTACTATAATTTCTTATTATAATTTATTATAATTATAATCTATTAGAAATTTGATTACATGACTGATCCAAACTAATTGATACAATTACACTTCGGTTTAAGCTTTTTTTTTTTCAAACCATTTTTGTTTTTACAATTTTAACATTAAGATCAATAGTAACTCAACACATGCATGGTTGCAATGCTAGTCATTTAGTGTTGAAGAGTCATGTTTTTTTTTTAATTTATTTTTTTAAGCATTTCAACAGTACCTAGTTTCAGACCTTGCAATACATGGAACAGATGATGTGCATGTCATTTGTTTCTATGGCTGATTAGGGTGTCATGCTGCCAGCACAATGGCCCACTGCCTTTACTTTCCCCCAAAAATTCCAGGTAACCATTAGAGTTGAGTGAACTCAGGTGCATCCTTAAATTCCTGAAATTCAAAATCAATCAGATTGGAACCTAAGATCCCTCTGTTTAGAAGCTAAGTGCTTTGTAACTAAGTCACTTGCCCTTTTTAGCTTAATATGTTATGAAATATATTAAGTTTCAGTATTTGTAAACCTGCTTTCTTTGTCTACATCTTTACAAAGAGATTCAATTCAAATATTGCTAAGAGTTCGCCCTCCTGATCCAAGTGAAAAAGACTTTGCACCATGAGTTCTGGATGTTAACACTGCAGACAATGCCATTATTCTTCACACAAAGCCAGAGCCCACAATTTTCACCTATGACAATGTAGCAGATGCTGACACCACACAGGTTGGTCACAGTAAAGAATGAAATTGTATTCTTAACCTTTAACCTTTAAAAAAACACAAAAGAAATGAATGAGAATGTTTTATCTAAGTTTTTGATGCTACAAACTACTTTTCCTTTAATATTCCTTTTTAATGTGAAACATTTTAAATTGTGTGAATGCTTGGTCCAGACAGTAGTAGAGCAACTTTAGTTTATACAATTAAAAACAAATGTTCACTCTATTCAATTTTTATTTGCAAGAAATTCTATCAAAATTTCTGCCGCTGTCTTAGTAAGTCTATCTATATAATTCAGTGTTGCAAGCAGGAAAAAATCATGTATGATTTGAGATGAAAATGTGTATATTTATATATACACAAGAGATATGATTTACAGTAGACAAATAGAATAGGTTTAGTTTTGAAGAATTGAAGATTTCCTTCTTCTAGCCAGCTTTTTGTTGCTGAGCTGTAAGCTCCTTTGCGATCTGTGCCAAGGAAAAATTTGAATGTTTTTTTTAGCTGTTCCACACTGCCATACTGAGTGTTGGTTATGATAGGTTGTTGTAATATTGTCTGCCTAAGGTGAATTAGATTGGAGCATTCAAAGAAGATATGATTGACAGTTTCAAGAGGCTGGGCGCAATGTTTGCGGAGGGGTTGGTGGGTCTGGTTTATTCTGTTATGGTGAAAATGTAAAGCTTTGTGTCCTGTTCTAAGTTGAAAGAAAGTAGATAGCTGTTTTAAGGGGAGGAAATTGATACTGTTTAGATAAAGCTTGTTTTTGCATGGTCATGCAATTGCTTGCTAACATTGAGTTTTGAGTGTGGCAATTAAATGGTCTGTTGGGTTTTTCCATGGATAATTTGCCTATTCATTTCCCATGATGCCTATGTTACCAAAGATCTATTGTAATGTCACAGTGATGTTAAAATTCAACATTATATAAGATAAGATAATGTTTATTGATCCAATCTAATGGAAATTCAGTTTGACTACAATTGACAACCTCAGCGTAACTACTGTACTGTATAGGTTATCAAGATTTCTTGGGCTAGATGAGTCTGTTAAGACAATAATCTCTGATAGTGATAGTTGTTAAAGACTTTGTTTCTTACTGTCTGTAAAGAAATAAGAGATTGCATCCATTTCGGCTTCAAAGCAGCACTAGGGTACTTAAGTATAAAGTTAATAACATTTGGTGAAGCATAAGCTCTTAAATCATAGAGTTCTGAACTGCCAACGTTGACCAGGTACTAAGCTAACATCTGACTGTGCCATACAGGTCCCTCCAGAAAAAAAAAGCTTCCAAGCCAGTAGAGTTATTTTGGTCTGTAGACCTGTATTGTTACCCAGGGTAATGTCAGAGCCTATCTTTGTTTCACCAGATTTTGTTCACTTTTTTCTGTCAGCAATTATTGTGCTTATGTTATATGTCATGTTTCATTTGTTTTAGGAGGCCTGGTAAATGCTAGCCCTCCAAGCCGGGGGTCCCGGGTTCAACTCTTGGTGAAGACTGGAATTTTTCATTTCAGGATCTTTGGGCGCCTTAATTGGTACCTGACATTAAGTGGGGAAAAGTAAAGGCTGTTAGTCATCATGCAGGCCTTGTGACACTGTGGGTCACAGAAACAGATAACCCTATATTTCACTAAGGGGAACTTTACTGACAACACTTTTTTATTTGTTTAACATTTAAGCTTCAAACACCATTTACGTTACCTGTTAAAAGAATCCCACTTTGTAAACTTTTCTATTTAAATGTTAAAATGGTTAAAGTCCACGTGATCAAGATGTAAAGAAAGATGATTTCAAGTGATGATTGTCTCACACCACTCTCTCAAACTTAAAAGATGTTGCATTGTTTTCAATTTTTAGGTAACAAATTTAAGAGTTTTCTTTAAAATTATCTATTGATAATGCTTAATTTTTTTTTTATCAAGTTTAAGGACCACAGCTGCTCCAAGCCCCCAGCAGTAGACTGCATCAGTGAAGGAGAAGAGGAGGAGGAAAGCAATTTATCTTGAACAACTGAAAAAAGAGACATTGACATCCAGACAGACATGAACACTGCAAATGGTTTAGATGAGATAAGAAAATGTGCGATGGATAAGCTTGAAATCAGTCAAGATAGGAAAAGCATGGACCTAGTGAAGCAAGAGAAATGTGTTCAACAGAATAATGACCAGCCGAAACTTGAAGAAGAACTTTTAAAAGATAAGCTGGATGAATTGATCTCTAAAGAGAAATCACTGTCATGACAAAGGGATAGTAAAACGGACATAGAGAAAAAACTATTGGAAAGTAAGGTCCGAGAGCTTGAGGAGAAACTCCTGGTGATAAGCCCCCGGAGGATATTCCAGCTACCCGTCGCCTCAGCGTGGCGCTCCGGTGGAAACATCCAGAGGTGGATCTCGACAGGCTAAGAACGAGTAGCGAACTAGGCCTTCTAACAGGTCTCCCTGGGTGAGCTTTTGTTTTTTTTTATCTCACTCGGGGTGGGAATGGAACAAGTAACCTGCAACCCAGTCCAAAAAGTCCGCCACGCCGTTCCACAAAGGGGGACGTCATCAGTACCAGGAGCCTGGAGTGGCGACTCCCGCACGGAATTGTGGCGGTTACAGAATAGGAATATGAGACAAGCTCCCCGCAGTTAGTACTGTCCTCAACCACTTATAGCGAGTGGTATGAGAGCGGGGACGGTGCACTGTGTACACGGCACGGCCCGGTTTTCCCATTCAGTCAACCGATATGGCCGCCTACCGTTGGGTGCCCTCAGACAGGACAGGGGTGAAGAGCCCCATGTCCAGGCCTGGTGGTTGGATAAAAGCCTTTCTAACCATCAACGGGATAATGGCGCCTCCGGCGCCGATTCCCTACTGGACTTCATCGAAGGTGATAAGCCCAGAGATGTTTGAACAGGAAATACAGACAGATTTAGTTTTAGAACCAGTCACTAAGAGAAAGATGGAGGAGGAAATAAACACAATGAAAGCTTTAATAGCCAGAAGTTCAGAACATTGCAGTAGAATAAAGTTTGATACAGAAGTCAAAGTTTAAAAAATAGAAAATATGCAAACTAAGTTACAAATGGAGTAAACAAAATATTTTCTATTCCTCAGAATCATGAATCTCAGCTGACAGCCAAAGAAGAAGAACTGCAAAGAGTGAACATGACTCTTCAGGTGAATTTCTTGAGTGAATGATCCTAAAAAAAAGTCTGTCAGTAGTTTTTAAACACAGAAAAAACAAGAAAAATAAGTATGAAAACAAATACAAAATATTTTCCTCTAAAGCTTTGAATAGTTAACTTGAAAGAAAGGGTACCTTAAGGAACAATGTTTGTCTAGATCAGGAGTGGGCAACATTTTTTCATCCAGGGCCTCATTTAAAAAAAATTGGGGATGTGGTTCCGCACATACACATGTGTATATATGTGTACTTACAACTTAGAAAAAAATGATAACTAACTATGTATACTATCTTTTAATTCACATATGTACTGTAATATACATTTACTTTAATTTTTTTACACTCCCTATTGAAAAGCTACAACAAGAGTTGTAAATTAAATTAATTTTACTAATAATCTCTTCATAATAATCTCTCCAACATTATAACATTTCACCACAATGGCTTTGTCTGAACGAAATGCGGGAAAATATGCAGGTTGCAACTGGGTTTGTGAAGTCATGTGAAACACTGTAATCATCCTTAATCTTCGGAATCGAAGACATTAATATTATAGTTGTTGTCAATATGAAGTATTTAACTGTTTACATTTGTGCATAATGTTCCTGAACTGTGGAACTAGCTTACTGGTTGTTATCCTCTTGACTGTTTACACTTGTTTATTTTCAATCATATTTTCAAAGATGTATGTGGACCCTAATAATGGGAAACTTTAACAGCAATGTTTTTTAGGTTTGGAAATACAGTTTCTAGAAAAGACCCATAAAACTCCTGTGGAAGAACTTACTTGAACTTCTCTTTCAGGTCATTATTTGCTTGGAGGTGTGTCCTCTAGAGTTGAATCAGCTAATTGGTGAACTGATGATATTGAAAACTGTTTCTAAGTTCTTGACTTCTTAAAAGTTGCTTTCAAATTCCACAATCAAAGAATAAGTCTTGTACTTTTCAACCCCTTTGCTAGAAATAGTTTCACATTTCAGCAAATGTCAAAACCTGTCTTTACTTGCTTGCCTGGAGAAATGGGATGACTTTGTTTGAAAAGATTTAACATGCACATATATTTCATGTGCAAATAACCAATTAGGATAGAGTTGATGGCAAACATAAAGGCTATCTTTCACTCTTCCTTAGAAATATTAGTTACAAAGTCACAGGAACAAAACAATTTCTTCCTTGAGATCTCAAGTTTTTCTCATTACCTTGAACATGCTAAGCTAGCGGATAACACTGTAGTACCAAACATGGGAATGATATGTTTCCATATATCCAAGTAGTTCTCTGAACTGCCTGTGATCAAGACCCCTAGCTCTGATAACTTTGAGCTCTGAGATAATTGGGTCAATAACGTCTAATATTCATTGCAGCTTTTCACAATCTTTCCAGTGTAGAGGTAAGAGTTTATGGTTGGGATATTGTTCTTTAATTTATTAGGAAAGCTTTGTGCGTGTTTTTCTCAGTCAAAGCTCGGACACCATGTTGTTAAACTCACCATCTTGTTCCATGCCAACCCAACACTTTCAACTAGTTCTTTATAGTACTGAATAAAAAAATGGCCTGAGTTTGTGTCTTAGACTAAATGTTTCGACATATTACCAATTACAAAAATCCTCCTTTACTTTAAACTTATTAGAATGGCATATAAAGAAATGTTTCTTTAGCATCTTCGTCATAAGAATCAGAAGTTTCAATAATTTAAATAGATTTTTAAAATCATTATATTTTTACACATTATGTAGGCATATATAATGTTTTTGGGTGTCAGCGGGCGGCATAAAATGCTCCGGCGGGCTGCATGTGGCCTGCTGGCCATAATTTGCTCACCCCTGGTCTAGATGGAAGGGCAAATTTTAAAAATTCTTTAATGAGGGGAGTGGATGTACAATAAACCTTATTTAAAAAATTATAATTGGTTAAAAAAAACCTTTCATTTTGATTTCTAGAAATTTGAAAAAGACAACAAAGTTTTACAAGCTATGTTGAAGCACACAGAAGGTAAGACTGCCCTATTACTAACAAATATTTTATTGCAACTTTCAGAAATAAATTTGCTTAGTTGTTTGACATTGCATTCTGATAATAGGAAATTTCTAGCTCAGGTTCTCATGATAGTCCCTTGCCATTAACAATGTCAGAAGGTTATTACTTTGGTTTGTAAATAGATGTATGTGGTATTTGTTATGCTTGCTCATGAAAAGTAAATTATATAAGTAAAAAAGTCAAAAGGACCAGGTAGCCCATCCATACCTAGTTGTCATTGTAGGCAGTAGGCTTTTTTGAGGGGAAAACTATCTGAAAAACCTAGGAAAGGGAAGTCACATTATTTTTCTTGTATGAATTAAACACTTTAAAAGTTCAAAAGAAAATACAACTTATGACACTTGTAGTTGTATAGTTGTATAGTCTTATTAAATGAGCGTCACTAAACAAGATAGATAACTTTGACCCACTAAAACTATGTGAGATCATCTCAAAATGGACAAATTCTGTCAAGGAAAAAACTGAACATGACAAAAACATAAACAAATGCATTAATGGCTCTAATGGTCTTTACCAAATTCAAATGATCAAGCTAGAATAATTGTATAATTTTGACTTTTCTGGAATAAAATTATTCTAATTTTTTGTGTTCAATAGTTTGTGAGCAGAAAGCTCCTGAAGTGCCAAATTTTCAAGTTATTAAGAAAATTGAATCAGCCTATAGCCGCAAGATGGAAGAGTTCGAGAGGTCAATCTTTGGCAAAGATGTAAGTATCAAAGATACTGTCTAACTGTTGTAACTGTTGAGGAAACTGTAACATTAAAAAAAAATTCCTATGCCTTTTTTTTTTTATAAACCCTGCCTTTTTCTTAATTAATACAATGATTCTTCACCAATTTAAGGACTCAGCATTGAGTATGTTTAATTTTACTTGTTTAGATTGTAATCTGTTTTTACGAGTCAAGTTTACTTAACCCTTTTACTAATATGTTATTCTTGCAAGGTTTAAGAAACTCTAATTTATCATTCTTTTAATGGTCATTGTATTTCCTTTGAACACTTGTAACTGAATATCTCAGCTACACCACCTTGTTATCAATATCATTTAAATATTGCATGCATTTATTGTAACTATACATGTTTTATTTTCAATCAGAAAAAAGTAGCAGAGTTATTATTTGAAGTAGCAAAATTAAAAGAGGAACTTCACCTTGCCAGGGAAACACATGCATCTGTTTTAAAAGACAGGAATGTAAGTATATTTTGTATTTTGCATTGTTTTCCCCCTTCACTTTACAATTGATTCATCAAGCAAACTAGGGATTACTTAGACACTCCCTTCTCCTATATTAAGCCTTTTTTTTTGTTTACAATGCCATCTGTTCATTTAAGAAACTGGTGAATTCTGGAACTCACCTTTGATTATGTTGATCCCCTCACAGCTTAAATTCAATGACACACCCTTAAATCTTAACAAATGCATCATGCCCACCCAGTTGAGAAGGAAACTTTTTATAGTATCACAAGCCTTAACATTAGGCTCTACTCAACAAAATCTACTTTGACTCAATCCTTTCTGTCTTTTCAATTTTTTTCCTTACATTTTAGTGCTGTTCTGTGGAATCTTTTAAAACTTCATTGATTTTACCATCACAAAAGAGATACAAGACACTGATAGCAAAGACAAACAGACACAAACACTCTTTTGTTCCCCTGGCAATCAAATCATTAAATAAGAACAATCTGGTATAAACTTTGTCACATGTAAATTATGAGTGAGTCTGGTGTGAATGTACACTTTGGTTTCTTATAGTTATAATGTTTTTTGTTTGGTGTAATGCACAAATTGTAAGACAAATTTCCTTACGGATAATAAAGATTATTATTATTATTATTATTATTATTATTAAACATTGAGAACATGCACACAATTCAAAACTTCCTTGAAACATTGAGAACATGCACACAATTCAAAACACTTCCCACTCTTGATGGCTAGCCATGCAGCTTTTGCCATTCAGCTGAACATCACGTTTATAAGTAGAAAAACTCCTGCTCATGAAAACAATAGATTGAATAGATTAGATTGAATAGAATTTAAAGACATTTTGTAACTTGTATTAATTTCCTCAAGTCAATGATGCAAATTAAAACACTATTTTTAAGGTATTAATAATCTTTTACTTTTTGCTAATGATTCATTTTAACACTGGGATGTCTACCTTGTCTAATTATCATTAGATGGTCACAATGTTGACTTACTTGACTTATTCCTTTTGACTCCCAGAAGGGCATAGGGCTTTAACAGTACCACTCCATGGGTGTCTGTTCTGGGCAACTCCCTTCAGTTGAGTCTATGTTGCTTCTTGGATGGCTGCCAGATCGTGTGCTTTGTGCTCTGGACTGTCGTTAGATGGTCATGATTGTCACAGTCTCAGTTGACATTGCCTGATTTAATGTTCACGTCATGTTAAGAGGTTAAAAGACATGGAATGCCTGATGTAGAAAACAGGAAAAGTAAAAAGTATGTTACAGGCTTGGAAACATGAGTTGCATTGCTCAGTCCATACCACATTTGTTACTGATTGTCCTGATGGAAAGTTAAATTTGAATTTGGCCATGTTAGCACTATTGATAAGGGTTAGGATCATTGAATGTGTTTGTTCTCGCACTCAAAATTACTGAAAGGATATAGACTATATACATTCTATATATTTTTAACATTTTTGCATAGTATCTTTTTCATGCTTAGAACATGATCATTGCTCTAAGGTTTTTTTTGTTTTTTTTTTTGTGTGGAAATGTAGGGGGAGGGGTATATGAGTTAAGGTTTTCTGTGCTGATTTAGGCCGTCAGCAAACAACTTAGTTGGGTTTCGAACTGAAGCCTCCTTGCAGCCAAGCAGTTTATGCCACTGACTTGTAAGAACATATTCTTCTTGTTTTCATATCAACACAATTATTTTACACTTTATTGTTATTTATCTTTTTTTTTAGTGCAATAGAATGGGTGCTGCTGAGGCGTTTCAAGAGTTTCAGAGTGCTGTGCCTATGCAAGGAGGTGCTATTGGTGAGCCTGGAGAGAGAAAGTCATCTTCAGAAAAAAATGGCTCGGTTAGAGGTAATTATGCCCAGAATAGTAATGCTTTACACTTTATATATTTATATTTCACTACACACACAGATTATATCACCCAATTATATCACCAAAAATGGACAACAAAGATTAAGACTACTAAAACAATTTCCTTATTATGCATTACAAAAAATATTGTCAATGTACTATGCTCTCATCTGTAATATTTTAATTTTCAACATCTGCCTGGTTTGGTAATCTGAACATTAAAAATAAACTTAATACGCCCTTAAAAGTACAATCATTGGCATTTAACACAAACCATACTTGGATACTTATTTGAGGAAAACATTAAGAAAATTATAAAGATTTTAAAGATAAACACCCTCTGGGTCACAATTTTAACATTTACTCTCACATGGACAATTCTAAAGACACTGATCACAAAAACAGAATCAAACACACTTTGTGTTTCCATAGCAAATTATTGAATAAAATCCAACTTTAGATTTTAACTCCTAGCACTGTGTTGAAGTGAACTGGGCAAGGAATGTATAAAATGTATTTATTTGTTACAGTTTAGTAGCTATTAGTATAGATAAAGTAGTAAGTACATAGATCTTCATTAAAAATATTTGTTAAGTATTTTTTTGATTCTATTTTACTGCTACATTTTTTCAGGAAGAGCTCTAATAAAAGAAACAAAAATGCCAGAAATAAATGAACAATCTTGGAGAAGTAAAAAAAAGTGAATGAACTAATAACATCCTTTTAAAGAGTCACTGTTTTTGTAAAAGCAGTATAAAGTTTGTTTTTTTTATACCAATCAATGGTTATAATTCAAATGAAAGCCACTTCAATCTTCTTAAAAAATCCAGTACAAGAGATACAGTACTTGTAAGTATGTAATTGATTGGTTGAATCCTACCAGTATTTGAATAAACATATATTTTAGTTTGATGCCCAAGATTGGCATTGACTCTAGACAAATAATTGTGTTTATACACAGTTTGACTGTAAAAGAAATATGTCGAGATATTTTTGTTAAGATTTTTCTTAAGTTCAAGCTACTACACTCTTTTAGTCAATAAGTTCTACAATGGAATTTAAATATGTAAATTGTCTTTCATTTCACTAGCCATTTGTTTCTCATAAAAATTGTGGAATTGAAAATGTCTGTTACATGTGCTTCTATATCTAATATTTATGAATATATATATATATAGAATATCCTCTGCTTAAAAGTATGCTTTATTGGAATATGTTTGATGTCAATACTTGTAATAAAATGAACAAGAGGTGTTTCACTCTAGTAGTTTAAATTTTCTTAAGTTATGAACTAGAGGCCTTAAATAAAATTTACTACTTTTGGATAAATTTGTCATCTCTGTAACTGTAATGTAACTAGGCCTCAAGGTTTCCTAAATTGAGCAAAGAGAAAGAGCATCCACATTTATCTTTTTTCTAGAAAGAACAAAAATAAAGCTCAAATATTTCTCCTATTTTGACACAAATTAAGAAAAATAATATGACCATTTTTGTAGGAGCTCGCAAGGTTGAATTTATAGGTAGGCTATTTAGGCATGGTTGTATTTTACACAGCTACAACTGTATCAATACATAAATAAGCTGTCCTATTGTAAATATGTACTGTACATAAAGAATTAGTTATTAGAAATAGCTATTTGATCTTCATGTATTGTCTTGAATCCTTTTTTTTTTTTTTGTTGGTGTTTTGATTTTTCTGAATAACTTATATGTTAAACTACCTGTATAATGTGTTTGTAAATATTCATATCAGATAATTTCTATTGCTATTATGACAGTCTTAAGTTTAAGGAAGTTGGAAGTTTTTGTTTATGTATCAACACAGACCATGAGCTCTATTATAACTGTCTGTCTGGTCTTTCAGTTTTTCTTTGGGTCATCTTTGTTTCATTGTGGCAGTCTGTATTTATATTTAGTGTATTCTTGCCATTTTATGCCCATAATTGAACCCAGACTCCTTTGGTTCAATCCTTCTAGCACCCTTAAATGCTTTGCATGTAGCTGCCAAATCTGAGAGCCATAATGAAGTGCTTCGAGGCCACTGCCTGGTAGATATGTAACTATTTATCTATCACTAATTGCAAAGTTTGGGCCCTCTGAGTCCACCCAACTCTAATGGGTACCTGGCATTAGTTGAGGAAAAGTAAAGGCGGTTGGTCATTGTGCTGGCTACATGATACCCTCGTTAACTGTAGGCCACAGAATCAGATGACCTTTACATCATCTGCCCTATAGACCACAAGGTCTGAAAGGGGAACTTTACTTACTTACTTAATTGCAGAAGTGTTGTACATAAAAACATTCCGTACTCAAGTTTAACTGCCATTAGTTAGAATCAATATCTTAAATAGAATAAGGTGTAATTTTTAACATTAAGCCACAGAAATGTGACCCTACAATGACTATGCTACGAGTAGTAGTTGTTATTTATAATTATAGCAATCAATTTTTTTGTTAAAGGCCCCTAGCACTATTAGATCTTCAAATTAGCTTAGTGATATTGTAATATGTGATTTATATTAGCTGATATTTTATTGCTTTCATGGATTAACAAGAATTGTTTCTGTTACTTTTCATAACATTTGTCATTACACCACAACTGATGCCTTGCTGAACAAAATGTTCTAATGAGTGAAAATAAAGTTATTTGTTTTCTAATCTTGTTTTCAAGTTTCATCAATTTTTCTTTTACTTGGCAGAATTTACAACAGAGTAAGAAGCATCACACAAATTTTATTGGGATATATAAATAGGGTCATCAAGTGGCTTCTATACTTTAAATACCAAACCACACCTTATAGTTCTCTAGTTCTGACTCAGTGTCATGTTGATCTGGTTGCTCTGTTCATCACATTTGACTTATAGCTCAAGATTTGAAATAATTGGAAAAAAAAAAAGCTCAACATTTTAAATTTGTTCAAAATTTAGATTAGACCAATGAAAATGATTATATAATTTCAAGTAAACTTTAAATGTATAAAATATTAATAAGGAGAGATAATATAGACCTAAAGGCTGTGGAATATGCTAAATTTGAAGTAAGTGGGAACTGGGAATAAAGGGAAACAACTGAGCATGATGTATATTCTACAAACGTACTTTTCTTGTTAGTGAAAGTAAACATGAGGATATAACATGTTCTATGTCTTAGATTTGTATTTTCACTCCAAAGAATTTGAAGGAGGGTGCCATTCTATTTTAATAATATAGATCAAGTAAGTGATAAATGCATTATAACTAAGAAAGAAGATAGCGAATAGAGTAGGAGCAAGTACACAGCCCTGCTTTACGCCATTTTCTATTGGAAAGTGATCAGAAAGGGCACCTCTGTGTGTCACACTGGCTTTCAGATAAGACCTAGTCCACTAAAGAGTGGGTTAGTCGGTCGAGCAACACTCGAGCAAAGATCTTTCCTGCTACTCACAGAAGTGTAATGCCTCGATAGTTTTAAGGTTTGAGCAGATAGACTTGTCACCCTTTTTGTATAGGGATATGATTACGGAGTCTCGAAGTTCAGGTAGGACCACGCACTTCTCCCAGCGTAGAGCGAACAAGTCTGTTAGCCTCTCGGTTAGGGCGACACGCCCATTTTAAATATTTCAGCGTCCATCAGAGCCAGGTGCCTTGTGTTTTTTTTTTTTAGTTTAGATATTGCTGTCTCAATTTCCTCTGATGTCGGTAGGTCGTCGAGCTCCTCTCTCATAGTTTTCTGGGGGACATTTGCAAGCGATTCCTTCGATAATGATGGGTCCATTGAGGCAGCGATTGCACGAAGGCATCTATATCCGGCTTCGTTCTACCGGCAATGTGTTCAATCTTCGACGTCTACTATTCCATACAAAAACAAAGGAGATGGTCATAACGGAGCTTCTCTATGCCGATGATTGCGCCCTGCTAGCTCACAATAAACATGACCTCCAGAACGCGGTAAACGAATTTACATACGCTGCCGCCTAACCCTAACCTCGGGAAAACAGAATTCATGTTCCAGAAGTCGCCCAATAAAACATACTCAGCCCCAAGGATCACCGTAAACGGACAGCCCCTTAATGTGGTAAACCACTTCACATATCTAGGTAGTATAGTGTCAAATGACGCCTCACTTTCAAGGGAAGTTGATAACCGTCTCGTCAGGACCAGTAGCGCTTTTGGACGCCTTCAGGCGAGAGTTTGACGGAACAGATCGCTCCGCCTGCCTACAAAAATAAGTGTCTACCAGTTGGTGGTTCTCTCAACCCTTCTGTATGGCTCTGAGACATGGACACTATATAGGAAACATCTAAGACTTCTTGAGCGCTTCCACCAAAGATGCTTGCGCTCCATCATGGATATACGATGGCAAGACCGCACTACAAACAGCAATGTCCTTGCGAACGCCGGTATGGACAGTATAGAGGGACTTTTTTTTGGTGCGACAGTTGCGCTGGGTAGGGCACGTATCCCGTGGGAAGCGTGGTCGAGAGGCTTGGCTTGGCTACCTAGAAGGGGGATCGAGGTTCGACACCCGACTCGGGCAGAGTTGTGTTTACTGAGCGCCTAAAGGCAGCATGGAAAACCAACTCCTAGATACCCCCTCCTCCCACTGGTCCACAAATGAGATTGGACCAAACGCGCTCTGAGCATGTTATAAGCATGAAAGTAGCGCTATATAAAAGCTATAATAATGAGAGACGAACGTATGCCAAAGGCAGTCTTTTTTTTTTTTTTTGGTGAACTAAAAGGTGATCGACGCAACAGAAGCGCCCCACGGAAACAAGTCAAAGACCAGCTTAGGCGTCAACTTTCTTTGGCTGACATAGAAGAGAGTACCTGGTTGCATGCGGCCTCAGAACAAGACAGCTGGAGGTCACTCACGAAGGCCGCGAGATACACATTTGAGACCAAATGAAAATCTGCTCCCTAGGACAAACGCAGACGGCGAAAAGAAAATCTAAATCGACCACCTGCGGACAATGGTTATGCTTACCCTGGGTGTGGCAAAATAAGTAGGTCACAGCTGGGACTGCGCAGCCACACGAAATACTGCATTCCTGTATTATATAATTATATAAAATAAGATATAATCTTCGGACTCAAAGACCAGTCTTATTATTATAACAAAGAAAATAACGTGGAGGTCATTGATCTGATATAGCATGTTCAGTTAGTATAGACATATAGATATAAGTACTGTCATAGACTATATATAATCTATGGTACTGTCAGTAAAAAATACTTTTAAAATGTTTCGTATAATCTTTTTTTTTCATTTCAAACATTGGTATTCGTTTCGGATCAACATCAGAGAGAGAGAGAGAGAAAAAAAGGGGTTATTTGACACGGTTTTCGACTGGGTAGTAATGAGCTCTTCTGTTAAACAAAATAAGATTTTTTCGTTGTTACAATTTTTACATGATTTTTAATTAGATGGGCCTTAGCCTTAGGCATAACTAAGTTATAACCATAGACATATATATATTTATGTCTATGGTTATAACTAAGTAAAGTAAGTACCTAGACTCTAGCTAGCTGATTAGTTTTACCGCTGATTCTATTTTGGCTAAGATCTAAATCTAGACTGACATCTAGATCTATCTAGGATTAGAATCTATTATTATTCTTTATTTTTATTCTTATTATCTAATCTAGAATCTTAGATGACTGGTTCAGTGGTTGCCGCATCTAGATCTAGAAACCATGATACTTACTACTAGTCTAATACTTATTATCTTATACTTATATACTAGTTACACTACTAGTAATAGTAATACTATACCATACTGTGAGTATGAGTTCAGAGTTATGAGTAAGTATGGATTAGTCTAGTAGTAAGTAGTAGCAGTCTAGATCGTCTGACTCAAGATCTATTGCTAAGGCGTCTAAGTCTAAATGTAGATTCTAGTAGTACTACCGTAGTAGTAGATCTAGTAGTACTCTTAGACTCTAGTAGTAGTAGTAGTAGTAGTAGTAGTAGATACTAGAACTAGATCGATCTATCGACTATTCTAAAAATAAAAAAAGAGTCAAAAGACTAAATCAATCAGCAATCTAGTCTAGATCTAATGATCTATAGTATTAGGAAGTATACTTTATATACTATTTACTATACTTAACTCAGTCAGTTAATTAATACTTGACTAAAGTAGAGTCTACTTAAAACTTAGTCTTAGTACTAAATAGTACTTATAATAGTTATATAAGATAATAAGTTACTAGTCTAGTTAGACTCAAGTTATTAGGACCAGTGACAGTGTCCTAGTCACGCCCAGGCCAGTGACAGTGCGTTTTGTGACACTAGGCGTGACTAGAGCAGGGGTTTAGACTTAGTGACAGTGCAGTGAGCGACTGACACCGAGTGAGTGCTTTTTGAAGTTTTTGTGTATAGATCTAGATATGATATAAATTAACTAATAACTTAATATAAGTCTCTATCTAATTTAGTAATTATATATCAAAGTATTAGTTTACATGACTAGATATGCACAATCATGGGGTAAAACTTCCCATCGAAGGACCCTTTTAAAGAATGTTACGCAAGTGGCAGCGCCACGCTGTCTATTGCTTCAGTAATCAGGTCACAAGTTTACTGGCTTGACGGTGTCAGTAGTATCTCCCTCTAAAGCAAAAGAAAAAAAAATATTAAGATCAAGGCGTCAATGCCAGGAAGTGTCTTTTTAGATATATATATATATATATATATATGATATATATTATATAGTATACATGCTTTTGGCCTAGAGATCTAATTTTGAAGTCTTGATATTGTTATAACTGTGGAGGCAATGCAGATAGGGGAATTGTGTGTGTGTAATCAGCTGACACAGATAACACTGGCAAGTGCTTGGCAACTATTCAGCATAGATTTGTGTTGTAAGCAGTACTGAGGCCAGTCACATAGGATGGGTTATGTGACATCCAGAAAGGACAAGTGAAGCTCTATCGGTTTTGAGAAGGCTTTCAGGGAACCTATGTAAAGAGAGGTGACAGTCAAAATGGTTTGGTTTGGATTCAAAGTGAGGACACTTCACAAGTACGAGACAAAGTCAAGTTCAGTACAGTGAGTCCAGTGTGAAGGTGGTACAGAACAGTTGAATCCAGTTCGAGCCTGGGATGAGGTGGAGAGGCCAGTAGAGTTTGGTACATCAGTATGGTTATCTACTTTGAAGCATTTGTACATTCATTGTTACATGTTGTCAGTGGTACAGTATTGGCTGTGACTTATTAGTCATTAGTTACTTTACACATTATTTGGAGACATGACTTCTCAAGCTCTTTGAGTTCTCAATGATGCATTGTGCAGAGTATTTATTTGTGTCTAAATATAGACAGATGTTACAATATTTAAATCTAGTAGTGCTTATTGAACTTTAGATAGAGTAGTTTTGTTAATTTTACCTCTTTTTGATGCGATTTATTTGCAAAAGTGAGGGTTTGTGTACTGTGCATGTCCATTTTCAATCAATTCTATGTCACTTTCGTTCGTTTTCAATATTTTCCAGACAGTATACATCATTTTTAAAGTTGCATGGTAAGCCATTTTTATTTCTGTCACCTGGATAAACTTAGCTAGCTTCCGGATTAAAAGTTTTTTTTTGGTTCCTGTTAAATGTTGTGCACTTTCAAAATTGATAATTACGTTCATTTATAGACAGAGCATCACTTGTTACATTGACTGTGCTTCATTTATAGACAGAGCATCACTTGTTACATTGACTGTGCTTCATTTATAGACAGAGCGTCACTTGTTACATTGACTGTGCTTCATTTATAGACAGAGCGTCACTTGTTACATTGACTGTGCTTCATTTATAGACAGAGCGTCACTTGTTACATTGACTGTGCTTCATTTATAGACAGAGCATCACTTGTTACATTGACTGTGCTTCATTTATAGACAGAGCGTCACTTGTTACATTGACTGTGCTTCATTTATAGACAGAGCGTCACTTGTTACATTGACTGTGCTTCATTTATAGACAGAGCGTCACTTGTTACATTGACTGTGCTTCATTTATAGACAGAGCGTCACTTGTTACATTGACTGTGCTTCATTTATAGACAGAGCGTCACTTGTTACATTGACTGTGCTTCATTTATAGACAGAGCATCACTTGTTACATTGACTGTGCTTCATTTATAGACAGAGCATCACTTGTTACATTGACTGTGCTTCATTTATAGACAGAGCATCACTTGTTACATTGACTGTGCTTCATTTATAGACAGAGCTTCACTTGTTACATTGACTGTGCTTCATTTATAGACAGAGCATCACTTGTTACATTGACTGTGCTTCATTTATAGACAGAGCATCACTTGTTACATTGACTGTGCTTCATTTATAGACAGAGCATCACTTGTTACATTGACTGTGCTTCATTTATAGACAGAGCATCACTTGTTACATTGACTGTGCTTCATTTATAGACAGAGCATCACTTGTTACATTGACTGTGCTTCAAAGATGTGTCATTAAAATCTTAAAGGGGTGTTGGGATTCAGATTTTAAAAAGCATTATATGTGATATAGATTAAATACTTCAATGATTTATTCTGGGTTTGATTTGACCCCCCTTCTTTCCCTTTTACCCCCTCCCCCCCAAAAAAAATCTTCACATAAGCTATTGTAATTAAGCTAGATGTCAAATCATTATAATTGCATACAAATGGTGTTATTATTGATAATTAGTGCTATTGTATTCTATAATCTACTTTTAAAAGGCTTCATCATAAATAAAGTTCATAATTTGATTCAATTTGAAAAGATGTGGTAACACATATATTTTTTTTATACTAGAGCAACATTTAAAAAAAAAACAAAAAAAAAAACAACCAATGAATAAGAAAATATTCATTCCTTTGATTTATAAAATTTTAGACCAATTTATTCTCCTACTTTAATATTATGAAATTTGCTGTATACATATTTTTTTTTTTTCAAAATCTACAATGATGTTAATTAATATATTGTTTACTTTGAAGGAACTGTTAGATCATGTAGCACTGTCACACTTACTAAAAGGTCCCCACCGCAACATTATTGTTAATACCGGGAACCCTTGGGAAAGGGACTTACTTCTCAAAGGTAAACTTTAATTTTACTTTCATTTTTTATTTTCCCTTTTTTAGGATATATTTACCTCTAGATGATCTGCACATCTTTGTGAATAGATTTGTATCTGAACCTTATATAGGCCAGACTAGATTTGTATCCGAACTTTATATAGGCCAGACTAGATTTGTATCCGAACTTCTTTGGTTACTTACTGAATACATGTAGGATTGCTTCGATCCAATATTTTCCATCTAAATAGCTTTGTATTGCTAATTGTCTATAAATCTGTCTTTCATCCAGTAAAATCTTTTCTTATATAATACTGATACTTGGACTCATGCATTTCTTAACATTTTTACAGATGTTTAGTTTTTCATTTTGGCTAATTCAGACAGATATTTTATGTCTATTTGAACTATTTCTCAGAAAGAAAGGCACTTAAAGTATTAGACCATAATTCAGGAACAAATGATTAACATGCTTTCACAAGTTCCTTTTTCGAACCTTGCAATCTATTGTGCAGATGATTATGTGGCCAGCACAATGACCAACTGCCTTTACTTTTCCCAACTAAAGTTAGGTACCCTACCTATTTCTTCTTGGGACTGTGGGTCACACTAGAATTCTTGCTTAGTTTTTAAGATCAGTTTTCATCTCCAAACCAAGTATTTCTCAAATATTTGCTGGTTGAAAACAATAAGAATTTCATTTGTGCCGCCTTAAGTTGGCTGGAGAAATTTTTAGCGCTGTAGGCTTTTACAATGAAGGCTTTTAGAATGTAATGAAAAAGAAGACATATTATTATAAAACAATATTCTGATTTTATTTATCATAAATATTTACAATATGTATAGAATCCAAATTTATGTATCGGTATTAAATGTTCATTGACTCGCTGTTTTTCTTCCGCCCCCTTTTCACATTTTTTCAAATTGTCACTCCCCACAGTTTGAGAAATACTGTCCTAACCAAAGCCTCTTGCAGGGATAGAAGCAGTCTGGTTCTAACTTTGGACCATAGTGGTGACATTCTAAAACACATACCAAAATAACTAGGCAGCCATCTCTTCTGTCGACTAGTTGCTTGCATCCCTCTCTGCACTCAGAATGACAGTCACAGAGTCAGTTCTGTCCACTCCTTGCTCGATTCTTTCCCCCTTTGTAATTCACCAGATGAAGGACAAATGATGTTGTAACATGACCATACATTGTTTATGGTTTTATCAGTAGTCAATAGGGCACCATGAGAAGGAATCAACTTCAAAACATTTGTCACAGTACAAATAATGTTTTTTTTTTTTAACTAAAACAGATTTTTAGACACAATTTATATTTGTCTTCATATTGTTACTACTTTAAAACATTTAAATACTGTACTCTTCCCTTTGAGGCCACATACTTTTTTTTCTTTAAGGTCAAGTGCATTTGTCTTTGAGGCCAAGTACCCTTTTCTTTTTAGGCCAAGTACTCTTTAGTTTAAGACAAGTACTCTTCTCTTTGAGGCCAAGCCATTCATGAGACAGTTCCAGTACATCATTTTGTTGCGACTAGTCATCTGGCCTGCATTTTGACAACCTAAAATAACTTTCTCCAACATAATTCACATACATAAGATCTGACTTACATGTTACTATTTAGAATCTGTGTATGCTCTGCAGCTTTGAGTGACCAGGGTTTGAAACCTGAAGACATCCACTATGTTATTTGCTTAAATGGACACATAGAACAGATTGGCAACCTCAACCTCTTCTCTGGAGCTGTCCAATGTGTAGGCTATGATATTTGTCGACATGATCAGTACTTACTGCATGAGTTGAAAGAGGTATCTACAGACTAATATTTTTTGTTTGTTTTTAGTGTTTTGTGCAGACACAGTTTAAATTCTTTGTATTGCTCCCCTACGATTGCAGTAGTTGCATAGATAAAGATTTTGTAGACATAATAATGCAACTAGCGAAGCTTCCCTTTGCTATCTTAATATCCATATAGCTGGTGAAGTAAAAGTTCATCAGTCGCTGGGCCATTTGAAGAGCTCTTTGTCAAACTCAGAGATTATTCTAATCAGGTCTTAAATGTAACTTTTCTATGGGAAGATTGGACAGACATCTTAATGTAGACAGAAAATGTGATTGTTCTACAAATTTATTCTTAAACACTCAAACATTCATAAATGTTCTCAAATCTTAAGGCAGTTCTCAAACAGAATCAAACTATCCAACTCATCACATTCCATTTAAATTCCTCTTCTGCTATACCATGGCATTATGATGTAGCCTGATTTAGACATTTTTAGTTTTTGACATGCTGAAGTTTTGTTTGTTGACTGGCTTGCATTTTGAACATGTTTATGTATTTGTATTGATGATGTTTACTTCTTATATCCTTGAGTTATTTTTGTGTAAAACAAGATAAGAAATAGAAAACTTCATTGTTACACTGACTGTTTAAATAGAGCTAAGTAATTTTTCCCTATTTCCTTCATTTGTTAGTAAATAAAGCAATTGGCTTGTTTTATCAACTACTTTTCATTTGTCATTAATAATTGCATACAATGTTTAATTTCTTTAAATATCTTTGCCTGCTGAACTACATAGAGTGTCATCATTATCCTTTCCTTTAAGTTCGTGGGCAACACAGAGTATGATGAATTTATATGTCAGATCCTTTCTATGTGCTAATTTCTTAGTATAAAAAAAAATAGAACTTAGTATAAAAAATCAGTACAAATTAATTTCTTAATAAATAAAAATACAAATCATTTTGTTTGCATAAAAACATCATTTCAATCTTGAAATAGCTTGAAGAAGCCATCAGTTAAGTGAATATCTCATGTTTACTTTTTTACAAATATCTTTCTGAGTCCTACCCTGCATCACTGCACATTATGGATAAACTTTTCTTTATTTATTCTTGATACTGCAGGTCTTATTTGTTCTTCCTGCAGGGGATGCCCTTCAACATAGATGAGGATGTAGAAATATGGCCAACACCTGGTCATACAGGAAATGATGTGTCGGTGGTGGTGAAGAAGGCTAATCTTGGAGTATTAGCAGGGGTTGGTTAGTTGTTTTTTTGTTGTTGTTGTTAGGTGGTGTAAGAAAAGTACAACCTTCTGCTTGACACAGAAAATCATGTTGAAGGATTGTACTATCCAGCTTTAAAAAGTATGGTTAAAGTTCCTTTTCCAACCTTGCAATCAAACGCAAGATGATGTAAAGGTCATATGTTTCTGTGGCCCCCTGGTCCGGAAGTCAAGGGCTTTACTGTTCAGCCATTGGGCCTCCTGTTTATTTTCAAACTGATGTTTAATGTTTTTTCAATTTTGTGTTTCACAGGGGATTTATTTTATTGTGAAGGTGACCTTTTCTCCCCCTCCCTTTGGCTAAAAAAAAAGTGAGCGACCACATCTCCAGGTGCAATCAAGATATACCATATTGGAGATGACTGACTTTATCATACCAGGACATGGACCTACGTTTAAGGTGCATTTAAGTTGTTTTGTCTACTTCCCTTTGGCATGAGTCTGTCTTATATGTTTACAGCATTGTCATTTTCCTCTTAAATGATGTGCATTCTTGAAAAGTTTATGTTTGATTTTAGTAGTATTTAAGTTGATTTAAAAAAAAAAGTTTGATATAAAACCATTTTTTAGATTGATAAGTGTATTGCCAGGCCTAAGGCATTATCTGTTGAGATTATGTGAGACTCCATGACCTGGTACATTACAGTTTGACCACTCACAATTGTGATTTGTTTTTAATCCAAAATGTAATATCTTCAACTTATAGAATGTATAAAAAAGTAGCCATTGGACAAATGTTCAAACTGAAATGTGCTTGATAATAATAATAATATGGGATTAATACATAATATTAAAACCGTTTAGGCACCAATATCCAACATTAAGTCTGATTTGAGCTGATCAGATTTTTAAAGATTGAATTAAGAGACAAAATAAACTAGTGCAAAATTTACTTTTTTTATTCTGAAATTTTTTCCTTCTTTCAGGTCCCAAAAGGCTATAAAAGTCAGAGGATCTTGGACAAACATGAGGAACACATCAGCTCTCCACAGATGACAACTTCCAATTCAGAATGTATTATTATTGAAACTGATTAATTGTTTTTTTGTTGTTTTTTTTTTGGACAAGTTCTAGATTTCTAGATTATGAAACAAGCAAATAACTATGCATACAACATATCTTTTTTTTTAAATAATAAAATTGATATTTCTTGATTTCAGAATCAAGAATGTAGTTGTATTTTAATCCAGAATGCTTTATGCTTTACTAAGCCACCTCTTAACATCTTTATGTTTCCTATAGTGGATGAAAAATTATACTGGACGAAAGGAACTGCTGAAATAGATGAAGGAAACAGAGGCGATGGAAACGAGGTAATCCTTTTTTTTTCCATTTACAAATATATTCTGTTATCAGATGTAAGGCTTGCTAAGAATACATCATATGGTCTATTTCTAGGGGTGCACCGGATAGTACTTTTTTATATTTGGCCGGAGCTGAATATTGTCGAATAGTAAAATATGATATTCGTCCGAATCTGGATATCTACATGTCTTGTAAATACCTTGTGTTGATGAAAATTTTGCAAAACTGTTAAATAACATACCTATATTCTTTTTTTTCCTTGTATATACCTTATTGTTTTAAACTCTTGTTACTGGTTAGGGTTAGGGCCCTAACCTAACCCTGCCTAATTAACTAATGAGTAGCATGAGTGTCTGTGTATGTGTGACCAACTGTAGAGTGTGTGTGTGGGAGGGTCAATGTAAAATATGTAACTAGTTACTAAAGTAAATTTTTCAAAAGTAAAATCTGGCTTGTATAGTGGGTAGATGTATGTATTCATGAATTTCAGACCAACAGCTGATCATCAGACTTTAAATTTAAAGTCCAAAGACCGCTTCTGGTTCTGGTTTCAAGGGATTTATACTGATAATAGCTGTTAGTTAATAGTTGGAATCTGAAGCGTTAGTTGGACTCTGAAGCGTTGTAGATCAATATTTATTGTTTTAGATTAATCCATTTGATGTAAATGATATTAGGTTAATAGCGGGAGCATCAATAATACCTATTTATAGCTTGAACCTTAGATGGTGCCGAAACATAGTTTTAATTGTAGTCTTTAGGCCTATTATTGAGATCTGTTTAGATCTACAGTTGTATAGGTCTAAGAGCATTAGGGAAACCAAATATAGAAGAAAAAAAAACTCTTCCACACCCTCCCTACCAAAAAAAACCCATAAATAGACTGTATGTTTGACTGATTGTAACAACCTGGTCAGATAGATGTAGTGGGCTTACACATATAGTCCTAGTATAGTTTGTATTGTTGATGGTGTTGACCATCATACGTTTTTTTACCTTGGGCATATGCAATAGTGTTGAGTGGTCGTCAGGCAAAAGGATTGGCCTGGTCAATCAAGCATGTAGACTTAGTATACCCATACACTAATTAGAGGGGTTAAGTGTTTCTTAACACTCCAGTATATGTTTGTTATTTCTTTGCTAGATTTAATTGCGTGCCGTAGATCAATTTCTTTTATGTGATTTTAAAATTTACTGTAAGCTTTTCCATTATAAAATAAGTCAATAGAATTAAACAATGACATCTTTGTTTTATTTTATTGTGCAAAGAACCTATGCCTATGTAAAAAAACACATCTTCCTTAATTATTTCTGATTTTATTGTGGTTTCTGTAACTGTAACAAAATGGCACGGTAATAAGCCTATAGGTGTTAGGAAAATTAGATCAACCTTAATATTTATTTACAGTGTAGTATGCTTCCTTAGCACATTGTGTTTTTCCATTCTGGCTTAAAAATGGTCAATCTCTATCAGTAAATTGAGTGAAATAAAATAGGCCTGGTCGTGTCTTTTACGCCAATATACACAAATCTGAGACTTGTACTTTTTCTACAAAATAATTAGTTACTGGATAACTGGGCTATGCTTTGAGTTTGTTCTGTGTAGCAAAAGGTCACTCATTTAGTTATTCCAGCTAACTGAGATTTATATCCAAGTAACTAGGCACACAGGAAGAGGTGTGGCCACTAGTACAGTCACATGATTGAGATTTTTCTACAAATAAGCAAACTTATTGTCCAGTTACTCGTGTAGAGGTGTGGCTCCCTAATTAAGATTTACTACCAAGTAAACAAACTCAGTTCCCCCATGTGCCCCTTTCCATCGTATCTGACTTGTGGTCACCTGTCAATCATTGAACTCAATGTGATGGACTAAAATAAAAGGGAGTGGGAGTTTTTCATCTCTACCCCTGAAGATATACCTGGTTACCCGTATAGAGGTGTGGCTTGAAGTCCACCCCCCTACTAATGATTTACTACCAAGTAAACAAACTCTCTCGTAAGGTGTGACCTCTAGAGAGTGTCAATATGCTGGCATTAAACCTACATCCATCGTATTTGAATTGTTGTCACCTGTCTATCAATAGACTCAATGTGATGGACTAAACAAATAAAGAGAGGGGTGGGAGTTGTTCATTTCTACATCTGGAGATATACCCGCACAGCATGACGTAGTCAAGGGATATAACATCTTAACATGTTAACTAACCCGCTCAAAGGTCAAGACAAAATGAAATTGCATACCATTGTTGCTCTATATGTAAAACACATATGTAATGTACAGTTTCATTTCTATTTATATTAACACACCTTGTCTTTATAATATTTGATGTTTGGTACATATTCATGTAGGCTCTATTTTTAAGCACATTATTATGTTTTAATATTAACATGAATACATTCTATAACAGACATTGATGGAAGGAGGTCCACTTTGTGCATATTAAATAGGTGTACTTTTTACTATTCGGCCAACTACCTGGCAGTGATATTCGACCGGAGCCAAATATGGCAGAATGGGGAAAAAAGGCCAAATATTCGACAGAAGCCAGAGCGACTATCCGGTGCACCCCTATAGGCTATCTATTACATTGCTATGAATTCAAGAAGAGGGTCTTTTACTTTGTGAAAGGTGAAAGGTTTTGTAATAGACTATAACAACAAGAGTCTCAATTAACACATTGAATTTTTTTAGTCTTCCATTCGTCTCCTTTACTCCAGCATCTTGTTAATAATAATAATAATAATAATAATCTTTATTATCCGTAAGGAAATTTGTCTTACAATTTGTGCATTACACCAAACAAAAAACATTATAACTATAAGAAACCAAAGAGTCTGACCCACTTTTACACACAGTCCTGACTTACACACTTTCTTTGCTGTTCACTCAACCATTTACAATGAAGATCAACTGGTCATTTCTTACACAGGCACACACACTGCACTACCAGCCACTCAAAACACATTCACTTACTATCACATGTTTTTCTATGACCTTTCGCTTGTAGGCCTTCATTCAATTCTTTTTCTTGATTTTTCTATTGATTTTCATGTGAGCGAAGAGCTTTACCCTCTTTTAATACTCAAGGTAGCTTACACATATGATGTGCTAAATTATAGAATGTAATTCTTATATTAAGGACTGCATCTTAATTTCTAGGCACCTCTTCTCTTTGTCTTGTATAGATAAGTCTAATCAGAGGTAACACTATAATAAGGAAATAACACACGTGTAAGGCCAAAAATATTAAGGCAGTTAATGCTGATGAACAATGTCGAACAAGAAGTTTAATACGTAATGAAGATAACTGTTGAATGTTGTATTATCTAAACATCTACTACTTCAGAAACTAAAGCCGACCTGACTCAAGAGCTGCAAAAAAGTCTTCTATTAACCTTTTGCTCTACTTCCTAAATCTAGTCCTGGATAAAACACATATAAACTGTGTAAAAGTATATCTAGATTTATCCTTGACTATCAGATGTGTTATTTGTTTGCTAGACAACTCAACCCTATTATACACAAGGAAAAACACCTGGCAGTCTTTTCATCATTTAAAGCAAATAATCGACTAGACTAGAATCACTAGACCTATCTGACCAATAGACCAATACAACACACATTTATGGTCTACTGTCCAACATTTAGTGTTCTAGCCTGTTTATTTTAGGGCAGAGAGGGAGGGGTGTAGATGAAAGTGTTACTTTTTTTTTCTAGGGTTGATTACCCAGATGTTCTGAGCAGATAACTGTAAATGTGTAAGTCAAGAAATCTAGATCTCAGTACTGCAGACTATAGAATCTATTATATAGGCCATCGCTTCCGAACCATCTGTCAAATGTTTAACTGTCTGTTTTAAGCTGAAACTATAAAAAAGATAAACATCTAAGTTCTCCTATTATTAACAAATTATAGTTTGGCACTAATTAATTAATTAAAACCCCCAATTATTGTTCTAAAACGCTTCAGCTTCCCACTATAAATTAACAAAAGTAAGCAGAGCATGAGACGTAAACACAACCATGTGATGTAAACATAACCATGTGACTCAGAAGAAATTTGGAAAAACCCCATTTGCCATCACTGTTCTAGATCAACAAATATTAGATTATAATTTAATCTAAATTTTATACTAATTACTAAATCTAGTAAATTTTAGGATCTAATCATTCTATCATTAATTTAGATCTAGTCATCTAGACTAGCGTCACGATTACGCTAGATGTCTAGATCTGGAAAATCTAGATTACTCTAGATTTAGACTTTAAATAGTGACAGAGTAGATGATACTAAAAATTGATAAAGATTTTTAGAATCTAGGTAAGATCTAAAACTTTAAGAAGATCCAATACTATAAGAATACTCTGAATTTAGATCTTAACTTGGTCAGAGTCTCTATATTCTATCATGGAGACTATCTAATTTAGTCTAGTAGTAGTAATCTAGATTAGTTTCTAGCTGTATTCTGTGTTTAATATATACTTTATATACTTTTTTAGAATGGTAGAGATATTTAGTATATTATTATGGAATTTATACACACTTCTGGTTAGTGTGATTCCAGCCCCCACCTCATTGTGGTTGCCCTGGGGTGGTCAAGAAGAACTGTTTTTTTTTTTTTTGGTTGTGGTTTCATGGCCACGACCAATGTAAAATAGCCACGCAGCTCTGACCCAGCTTGTTGGAAATATGGCAAGCTTAGTAGCCACTGTACCTGACTCACCAGGTTCGGAATGAAGGCAAAAAGCTGGAGGTCAATATGCTAGCTGAAGAAGACTTGAACAAGTGAGCCCAGCCAATTTCAACATTACAATACCATTGCACTGAAAGACTGCACAAAACAGGAAGAGTTGAAGATCACCTTATCAAACAAGTTCCAGCTCCTAGAAGAGGAGACAGTAGAACAGACATGGCAGAAACTGAAAAAAAAACCAGTAACCTTCACATGCCAAGAAGTACTGGGTCTCAAGTCATACACCCACAAGGAGTGGAGTTCAGCAGAAACTATTCAGATGATAAAAGAAAGGAGAGAGAAGAAAGCAGGCATGAACAACAGTAAAACAAGAGCAGCAAAAGGAAAAGCACAAAAAAGAATATGCTGAAATAGATAGGAGTATCAAGCATAGCATCAGAAGAGACAGGCAAAAATACATTGAAGCACTAGCAAAAGAAGCAGCTCTTCAGAACAGTACCAAAGAACTGTAACCAGTCATCAAAAATATATCTGGAAAATTTGCCATGTCAGAGAGGCCAGTAAAGGACAAAAATGGTGACTTGATAACAGATGAAGAGGACAAAAGAAGAGACTGGTCGATCATTTCCAAGAGCTTCTTTACAGACCTACTCCTGTCAACCCACCAAAGAATCCGCCAGCTGTAAGAGACCTATCAAGTGCAGTGCACCCACTAAAGAGCTGACAATTTATTTGAAGAAGTAGTTGATAACAACACAAACCATATTCATCTATTGGAATCTGCAATAGAAAAATTTGACGTAAGATTCAAGCATATATTGTATTTGTCCTCACTGTCATGAGCTCTTTTGCAGAGTAGTATTGTCTCTATTCAATCACACTGAAGAAATCTAATTAGAATATATCTTTCTTGAGTTTAATTTCTTCAAACTTGATTCAAAATCAAATAAGCTATCCAACAATACAAAAATTAACATGAATCACTTTTATGAAATAGCTGGCTATCTTACAATATTGTCAAATAACTGAAGTACATAAATTACTAGTCGAATAATGACCACTGAATAATGACTCATCTAGGAAGCTTTGTGTTGCCTGGCCTTTCTTGCTACATAATTCTTAGTCTTCTACCTATTCCTGACTACTCATGCATGTTTACCTAAACATCTCTTCAAGGTCATATAAAAGAATGACCTATTTACCTAGTCGTTCACTCACACACTCCACTTTTAGCCCACTTGACTAGTTAACTTATTCTTGGAATTAAGGCACTTAACATTATTTCCTGTACCATGACAAATAAAAATTGTTTTCTTCCTACTTGAGCTATGATTGTACAGAATGTTACTGGTCTCTGCCCAGATTTTCAACTATTCATTGTATTCACAAAACTTTTTTTTTTTTTAAAAGGCTTCCATTCTGTATTCTGTTTGTTCATTTGGCTTCAAACAAGCTACAAAATGAATGTCTGTCCTTGTGTCACTTTCATCTCTAATAAGTTCACAATCTCCATCAAATATTTCGCTTACACCACTCTTGACGACATCTTGAATCGTTTCTGTGTTCTCCTCATTATCTTCAGGCTCGCTTTATAAAGTCCGTTTAGTGCCACTCTGACAAATACACCGCCATGTCTCACAAAAAAACTTTTCCATCTTGAAAGACCAGGTCCCAACCATCTTTCTTTGCCTTCACGCTTGTAAAAAACTTTGTCACCATTTTCTGATGCTTGAACTTTAGAATGCAGGGCTCATTGTATTCTTTCACTTGAATCAACTATGTTATTCTTAATTAGGAGAGAAAGTCTAAATTACACTTTTTTTTCTTTAAGTTCATTCGAGAGTTGTAGTTGCTGTTTGTTTTGACAGGTTGAACTAGAGGAGCAAAAAAGAACCTTAGGAAGAGAATGCGTGAAGTAAAGGAACTGGATATAACAGCTGACAATCTGTGAGTCTTGAAAAATATATTTATTTACTTATTTTTTTACCATGTTTTTATCAAATATATGAATATGTTTTTTTCTTACTTAAAATGTGAGACAAATAAAACAGGGTTCTCAATTCTATATGAATAGAACAATATCTTAATTAAAGAGCCTTTTTATTACCCTCTTTTTGTTCTGTACATGGTCCACTTTAAGATTTAAAATTACATTGCCCAAGCTAATGTGCATTTTGGACATAAATTATAATAGGATGTCTAAATAAGATAACTTACTAAACTTAAGAGTTGCAATTTCCTACTAATACCAATGGATGACACTGTTAGACATTGTTATGTACAAAATAATATCCTAGAATTAGCAAAAAACAAGAACAAAGCTTTTTAAATATTTACTCTCATTCTGAAACAGTAAAAGGAAAAAAAACAAACAATTAACTTAGTGAATGTATTATGAAAACAATGTAATGAACATCATAATATATAAAGCAAAACATTTTGGCAAATATTTTTTTTAATGGTAAAGTCAGTATATATCCTCTTAGCACACTCATCAAAAAAATGTAGGTTTTCATTTATTGCCTTATTCAGACAAACTTAGCTTGAAATACATAAAAAGTGAAATTAAAATAATTTTTTTTTTAAAAAAGCTTATCAGATGATCCAATTATTGTCAGCTTTAGTAGAAAAGGTTGAAGATACTAGAAAAAGATTAGCTTGAGCCTACTATAAACATATACACCTTAGTCAAGAGTGAGACCAACTCATGATCTTTTTAAAGCCTATGAAAATGTCTTAGAAGAAACTGCAACAATAGAAAAATGAGATTTCTTCTTCTTATATAATACAGACGTTACTTCAAAAAAGAAGATGATTACGTCCTACGCGTCATGCATTTAGTTGTGCATATTAACCAATGACTTAAATTCTGCCAAGTCACTGGTTTTCCTGGCTAGCTCAGGCAATCCATTCCATGCTCAAATAGCATTAGGGAAGAAGGAGCATTTGTTAAATATTTTGACAAGATATGGACAATCAGTAGAGAGAGTTTGTAGGTGAAGGAGAGCTGAGAAAAGTACAACCACCACATTTCTGTATTCAAATTCCAGTGTTTCTTATACTGGGGAAAGGGAGAGGGGCTTAAAGGTCCTGACAAAGGGGGATGGGGCAGTCAATAATATTTTAGAAGCAAAATAAAAGTTTTAATGTCATTAAAGTTATCACTCCATGTTTGAATATTAATATACACACACACAAATGTCATTCTTACCATTGCTTCAATAAATCAAAATATTTTAAATAAAAGGCATCCTTCATCTTTTTAGAAGGACCTTTTAAAAATGTATACTGTTTCGTGAGATGTGACCGCATGAAGACATTTCAAAGTAACTCCACAAATGTGACTTTATGTCTGAGTGGTTGAAATTCTCTCCACTTTTGCAATCATGCCTTAACATTAATGGTCTTTTTTATCCTTGAGGACATTTGTCTTATTTGTGTATCTGTGTTGATCTCAGAAGCTGTTTTTTTTTTAACTTTAAAAAAAAAGAAAAAAAATTTTAGTCAACATTCACTTTTGGATAGTTTCATTTCAGTTTTCTAAATGATTCAACTAAACACTTTATTTCTAATTCATTTTTTTGATTGACGATGTTTAAAATGAAACCAGTACGTCCCAACCCTATATTTCAACTGTAATAGGCTTTGCCAGAAATGTCAACTAAAAGTTTATTGCGTAGGTGTAAGGAATTGCGTAAGTTTCTATTTAGTTTCAATTTTTTTTCTTGATCTCAGGGTCAAGTCTCTAGAAAGTTCATTGAAAGAAAAAGAGCATGAGGTGCAACAGGAGCAGCAGAGAAACAGAGAGCTGGATGCCAAATTTAAGAATCTACTCCAGGAGAAAGAAAGTATTGAAGCTCAGTGAGTGTTCTCATTATTTTTTGATGAACTTAGGTTGCAACAAATTCACTTTGAAGAGGACTGATTCTAGATTGGCCTTGAGGGATTGTCAGCTGTAGATGGAAATGTTTTCATTGTCGCTGAACTCTGCAGTAACTTATATAACCTATATATAAGAACATTAGTTACATGCTAGGAAAATATTTTAAATTTCTGCAACATCTTATTTTAAGTTGCTGCTACAGGCCAGTTTACAAAAAAAGGGGGGGGGGATTGGACCAAAATTTCCTAAAATTTTTGTAAAGTCTATTCCCATCACTGGTATGTGTAACCACATATAAAACCACACTCCAACATAATCTTTCAGAGACAATACTATATTACTATATTGATTGTAAAGTATAACTTAACATTATGTAAAGGATCAATGAAAACAAGGCAGTTGAATCCTTGTTACATAATTCCCAAAATGTTTGCATGATAGAAGTGTGTTTATTATATAAAAGAGTGAAAAAAAAAAAGGTTGATGATGGATCTAGATTTTTATAACTCTAGTGATTCACTAGGAATGTTAACCTTTCTTTACTTTCAGGCTTCAAAAAATACTTGATAATCATTACACAGAGAAGTCAGAGTTGAGTTCTAAGATTAAAAGTCTTCAAGAAGAGAAAAAAACCCTCAAAGATGTAAGAATTTAGTAAACTAGAAATAACATTTATTTCTTTGTCTTTGTCAAATCTATGACTACTGACATTATAGCTTATTGTTAAAAAAAACAAAACATGTCAATATGTTAATTGTCCTACAAGGCTCGATAAAACCTTGGACATGTGTTATAGCAACATAAAAATGGCCTACACATCTCGATAGTTATTTCTCGGAGGGTTGGACCACACAATGATCCATCTTACACCCAAGTACAAACCAGTTTTAAAAAACAACAAAACCCGTAGTACAGTCCATCCAGTCATGGTCTGACGACGCTGTTTTACAGCTACAAAGTTGTCTGGAGCAAAAAGATTGGGACATGTTTGTAAACAACTGTCCTGACATAGATGAACTTACCACAACCGTTAATTCGTATATCCAGTTTTGTGAAAACAAGATTGTACCAAAGAAGAAAATTAAAACATTCAGTAATAATTGACCCTGGATGACCAAAGAAATAAAGGAAGCGATTCTATACAAAAAAAGAATGTTCAAGAGCAGTTTTTCTGAATTCATCTCAGCCAAAAAAAGCCCTTAAAAAGAAATTATTTGAAGGAAAAGAGAGATTCAAGGAAAAAATTGAAAGCTCTTTCAAGAAAAATAACTCTAAAGCTTGTTGGAGTGGCTTGAAACAAATTACTGGCTACGTACCCAAGCGCAAACCAATGTGCGTCGCTGACAATAACAAATTTGTCAATGAATTAAATGATTTCTACTGCCGATTTGACTGCTTGAGAAAGACCACCATGATTTATTGGCATCATTTGAAAACAGTAATAAAAAACCAGTCTCAAGAACTGTTCAATAAACAAGAAGTGACTAAAGATATTTAAACAAGTAAACACCGCCAAAGCCTCGGGACCCGACAAAGTAAGTGGAAAACTTGTAAAGCTATGTGCGGAATAACTGGCTTATATCTTTTGTGCTATATTCAACAAGTCCTGGCAAATGCACAAAATGTCTTCCATTTGGACAAGGCGTGGTAGCACAACCATGTCCAGACTTAGGATTGGCCACACCTACATCACGCACTCTTTTGTACTGAAGAGAAAGGAGCCCCCACTTTGCGAGTACTGTGACTCTCGCCTCACCGTGGAACATATCCTCGTTGATTGCCCCAGATACCAGGATGTCAGGGCGAAATATTTTAGAGCCACTAATCTAAAAACACTATTTAATAATGTCGACCCTGGGAAGGTACTGGGCTTTATTCGGGAAGTGGGGCTATCTACGAAGATCTGATTTCTGAATTTGTGAACATGCACTATTTACATTAGATTTTTACCAAATATTTAAATTTTTACTACCTTTACTATTTTAACTGTGAATAGACCTTGATTTTAATTATATGACTGTATAGAATCTGGCCCTTGTTGTTTAGAGAGAGAGTAGTCCTTAAGGGACTGCAGGCACGACATGGCCTAAATTGTGCCGATGTGCCTCAAATCAAAAAATCAAATCAAATCAATCTTCCATTTGGAAGACATCTGAAATAATTCCAGTACCTAAAAAGAAGATCATTGTTTCCAACATCGACCTACGTCCAGTAGCACTTACATCAATTCCAATGAAGTG